>NW_016823355.1:167166-189496 GCF_001698545.2 Rhinopithecus bieti | reverse complement strand
AAAAAAAAAAAAAAGGGAAGAAAAAAAGGCTGGGCGCAGTGGCTCACGCCTGTAATCCCAGCACCCTGGGAGGCCAAGGCAGTCGGATCATGAGGTCAGGAGAATGAGACCATCCTGGCTAACACAGTGAAACCCCGTCTCCGCTAAAATACAAAATAAAAAAATAAAATAAAATAAAATAAAATAAAATAAAATAAAAAATTAGTCGGGCGTAGTGGTGGGCCCCTGTAGTCCTAGCTACTTGGGAGGCTGAGGCGGGAGAATGGCGTGAATCTGGGAGGCGGAGGTCGCAGTGAGCAAAGATCGCACCAGTGCACTCCAGCCTGGGTGACAGAGCGAGACTCTGAAAAGAAAGAGAAAGAGGGAAGGAAGGAAGGAAGGAAGGAAGGAAGGAAGGAAGGAAGGAAGGAAGGAAGGAAGGAAGGAGGGAAGGGAGGAAAGGAGGGAAGGAAGGAAGGAAGGAAGGAAGGAAGGAAGAATGGAAGGAAGGAGTCTTAAGTTAGAAGGCATTCTAGAGGCAGAGTTTTTTAAATGTAAGTAATATTTTATAGTGATAGTCTAAATTATTTAACAGATAACCCTTACCAAAATGCTAGAGGATCATTAATAAATGCAATTATGTAATACTATCTTCTAAGAAAAATGATTACATATGCTATATGAAAAATTATACTTATTTAGATTCTTAAACCATCTGGCAATGGTACATATTAAAATAGTTTTCAGTACAATTAATTTAAATGGAGAGAAGAAAAAAATTCAAATTAAGAAATGATTTTAGGCATCTTTTCAAAATCAAAGTATATAAAATATTAATAGCTTATTATTTAATACCATATTTCATTTTTTCTTGTCTTTTTATTTGTCTCTAAAATATTCAGACATCATGTTAGTATAACTAATAGTTAAAATCCTGATAAACTCAATAAACAAATCTCGCTAAACCATTGTTAACAAGTTAGTACATAGTCTTAGCAGATGATTTATTAGTTGAGCAAGAAATACCCAGCCAGGCAAATACATATCAATATTCTATTCTATGGTTTACTTTTCAATGGCTAGTTCATTAACATTATATATACATATATGG
Source organism: Rhinopithecus bieti (assembly GCF_001698545.2). Lineage (NCBI taxonomy): Eukaryota > Metazoa > Chordata > Mammalia > Primates > Cercopithecidae > Rhinopithecus > Rhinopithecus bieti. The sequence continues at coordinate 188,406 of NW_016823355.1, read as the reverse complement.
GCTGGGTGTGGTGGCTCATGCCTGTAATCCCCTTTGGGAGGCTGAGGCAGGTGGATCACCTGAGGTCGGGAGTTCAAGACCAGCCTGATCAACATGGAGAAATCCTGTTTCTACTAAAATACAAAAAATTAGCCAGGCATAGTGGTGCATGCCTGTAATCCCAGCTATTCGGGAGGCTGAGGTAGGAGAATCGCTTGAACCTGAGAGGCGGGGGTTGCGGTGAGTAGAGATCGCTGTTGCACTCCAGCCTGGGCCGAAAGAGTGGAACTCCATCTCAACAAACAAACAAACAAAAGATACATGTATCTTGCATAAACTTGTTCAGAAGTGCATATGATTTTTCTGAGGATTGGATTACATATAAACTATTGTTTATTATTGAATATTTTAGTCATCTTCATATTTCTTTAGAGCAATATAACAAAAAATTCCATATCCATATAATATGCAGCCAAATGCATATGCATTTTATTGTATAATTGTGCAAGTTATTTCATTATACAAGTTAAATACAGAAAATTAAAATAATCACAAAACAAAATACTTGGAAAAGCAATTTTTTGTGACTTGAAGTTTCAAATTAACTTCAACACACACCGGCAAATGACTTCCTGTTTTTTTTACTGTGTTTCTGGTATTTTACTCCTAAAATAGTTACATAAAATTCTACTGATTCTTATTTTTCTAATTATAAATCTATTCAACCTTTTTGTCCATGTTACTCATATATTCTTTTCTCAGGTAACATCCTAATACCTCTCAGCCATTTGATTAAATAAATCCCCTCAGGTCACTTGCAGCAGTTTAATGTACTAATTTCTGAAATCCTGTTTGTTGAACCCATTTTGTTTCTCCCCAATCCACAGAATAGAGAATTAAGCCAGAAAAAGAAATGTTAGCTTGATCTTGATCAACTTAATCTAGAATTTATCACTTTTATTCAAAATGGTTTTACATGTACATAGTGTTGTCAACATATTTATGATCATAAGAAATATAAATTTCAACAATTGCTAATTGCATACTCTATAAAAAGAACCTCATTATCTGTTATAATTTTATACTTTATTAAAGCTTTTTTTGTGTGTATTATACTCTTTCTCATCATCAAAGAGTATCTGAAGCTCATTAACTATCTTGAAATGACAAATTACTTTCTTTCTTTGACTACAAGTTTCTCTCCTTTTATCAGTAAGCGTTTTCCTTTCAAGATTACATTTAATCTTTTTTACCCTTTAAATGATTTACTTCTTAACTAACATGAACAACTTTATAATTAAATGTTTTGACATGAAAAAAGCTGTTTTGCTGAAGAGGATATAGATTGGTCCACTATATAAAAGTTTAAAAGTTTTAGCCCTAACAATACAAAATGGAAATATTAGGAATATTATGAATACAAAATAATCTTTAAGCTTGATTAATACAAATACTTTTAAGGATTCTAAATTTTAATGGATTTGAGAATTTCGTATTTATTTATTTTATTATGGTTGAATCACATAGCTGAACTCTCTTCCACTAATAACTGCGAAGAATATTACCATGCCTAAGTCATTTAAATATGGGAAAAACAGTTCTGCTGTGGTGTCAGTAAGTGATAATTAGTCTTCCTGTTCACAGCTTTTTGCGTTATACACTTTCAAGGTTGAATTTTGTGTTGATCTCAATAGCAATGTAAACGACTAAATATACCAGATTTCACAGAGCAGATATCACATATGGGATGGCTGCCAAGTGAAAACCACTTAGGTTCCAAGCTCCACGATGAGCTGTGGGATATAGACCTGTCACTGATGAGCAACTCAATCTCTTCCATATTTGTAAATAAAAATAAAGGTACAGAAATAATTCATGACAGTGGTAAATTAATTTCATTTTGTATTGGCGGACCCTTGCTTTTACAAACTTACTTTTACTTTTTAATCACGTCAGTCTCTATTTTACTGCTTATGAAGAGTGCAATTAATGCAGATTTTACTGAAAGACACACTTATTAATAAGCAGTTAAATCGCCTTTAGGAATACTCAAATGATGCTTTTAAAGTATAATGTTTAAAATTATATGCCTCTAAAATCTATATAATTATACATTATGTAATTTAAGAGTTTTAGCATTTTGTGTATACACAGACACATATAATTCTACCAGTGTATAGTATAAAAATTGATTATTTTACTTTCAAATAATGCACTCTTTATTAATGAATATGATATTAAAATATACCTACTTTTTTCTAGTTTTGATGAAATAATTTAATCTAGATTTAAGTTCATTTTATGAGAAGTTTTCCAAAACTGATGTAAGATAAGGCATGATATACCAACAAATTCAGAAAAAGAAATTTTTACAGCAACTGCTTTTACAAACTTCTGAGAATTTCTTAATGACTGAAATTTTATGAGACAGAGAGCAAATCTAAAGTGTTTAAGTATCAGAAATTTTTAATTCAGCAAATTAAATATATTTTGTTATACAGGTAACCAGAAATTTTTAAATCTGCCCCCCAGGTGAACAGAATTAGATTGATTTTCTTTTTTTTTTGAGACGGAGTCTCGCTCTGTCGCCCAGACTGGGGTGCAGTGGCAGGATCTCAGCTTATTGCAGGCTCCGCCTCCCAGGTTTACGCCATTCTCCGTCTCAGCCTCCAGAGTAGCTGGGATTACAGGCGCCCGCCACCTAGCCTGGCTATTTTTTTTTTTTTTTTTTTTTTTTTTTTTTTTTTTTTTTTTTTTTGTATTTTTTAGTAGAGACGGGGTTTCACCATGTTAGCCAGGATGGTCTCGATCTCCTGACCTCGTGATCTGCCCGTCTCGGCCTCCCAAAGTGCTGGGATTACAGGCTTGAGCCACCGCGCCCGGCAGATTGATTTTCATGCTTATGTAATACATGGAAGTTCAGTCTGTGTATGGCTGTATGCACGTAAGTAGGTAGGTAGTATGCATGCATTTTTATTATAGAATAAGCAACCATAAAATCAACACAAACTCAAAGCTAGAAATGTGTCAATATCTACTTCTAGCTAATCTTTTAATCTACTTTTGATTGTTATTCTACCTCCCTGCTTATAACGAGATAGTCCATATCTTGAGTTTTTTATACCTAAAGATACTCCATGTCTTGAATTTTTTTTGCTTTCATTGTTTCTTTTCATATTGTAAAAAGTGTTGTTACATATAAGCTTATGTCTGTACAATTCTTGTTTAGATCTTGTTTCTGGATATTGTATAAAAAGTCATCTCCCAGGACTTGCTTATTTCATCTCAATTACAAATAGATTACTATTAACTTATATCCATATTGTATCTATGAAGCTGTGGTCCATTCATGCCCATATTTAATATTACATTGTATAAATATATCCCAATTTATCTTTGGTTTTCTGACTTTTATCTATTAAAAATATTGATATAATGAGCATTATTATTTTCTTTTTCTTTCAAATATTTTATGGCCATATGTTTAGTCCTTCATAAATAAACATATTGTTGGATTTTTAAAAATCCCATGTGATAATTTCTTTCTCTTTTCTGGCATGTTTATTGAATTGAAATGTATGTATATATATATGTATGTATGTGTTCTCTAATGTTGTAACTTGTTAATAAATTTGACTCCATTTAACTACATATTTGTTTCTGGTTGGCTTTGGTTGGAGTGCATGAATGTTATCATCAACTAAGTTTAAAAGAAGTGGTTTGCTCTCTCTAAACACATTAATCTCTCCCTAAACATGCTATTAAATTATAAGGTTTTTTATAATCAAAAAGATCTTATAACAGAGAAAACACAACATTTCTGGTTATTTGCTATGACTTGCATAATAAGAATGTATTTTTGGTTTTACCTTGATCAGTTTTCATATCTTGAGTTGTCCCAGATGTTTTAACTTTTTTATAAGAGCAAGTTTCCAATAAAGCTTGAAAATATTTTATGGATCCAACATTTTCCTGACCTTTCTAGGCCTCAAACCAGGTAGATCCATATTTAAATGTCAATATTTGATGTATTTCTCAGTTTACATACATTTTTCTCCCAGTTGGAATGATGGCATGCTGTAGAATGAAATCTCTATTTCAGAACATGGAATTACATGAAAGTATTCAACTTGAAAGTAAATATTGAATATCTGTACCTACAGTTTAGGCCGGTATAATTCCATGTATTTTAGAATACATGCTGGCTTATTTTCAGGCAATATGAACTCAGTGTCTTCCTCTTTACCTTATGAGTACAAGCATTTGTTCAAGGGCTACTACTTCATTTACTTTATTATATATCATTTAGTCCATAAATCCCAAGATGCAGAGAGATCAGCAACAAAATATTTATGTGCTTCACATGTTATTTAAATTACACAGTCTGTTCTTTTTCTAATACCAAGAGCAGCATTAATCTGCCTAGCACAAAAACACTTAAAATGTGGTTAAGTAAATATCATCTAACTGACAAAATAATAATAAACCAATTACTTAGCATTTACTTTGTATTTTATTTTATTTAAAGCTAAGTGTTTTTAATGGACATTTATGTGAACCTCAGAATAGCCCTGTGGTTTTAATGTTAATATTAACCATTTTCACCGATGAAGACATTTAGTCTTACATAGTAAATTACTTATTCAAGGTCATCCATGAGTAACCTATTTATTTAAAGATTTAGTCCAATTAATATCAAAATTTAATCTCTATATCTATTCAAAACTTACTGCATCTTTCCCTCATCTTAAATATGATTTCTCACCACTCATTCTGTAGACCAGCAATGGTGGTTCCAGCTTGTAGTTTGATGCTCTCCCTGTTCTAATTCCTTTATCTCTTTATCTTTCGCCCCCTTCCTTTTGCCTCCTCTGATCTCAGGGCAAGAGACGAGTGATATAAAATATTGAAAATATGGAAATACATAATGAAGCAAACTTACACTAACTGTTTATTTAGTTTTATTTGTAGTTTTCTCTTTTCTCTCATGAGAGGCTACAATAACTGTCATTGGTCCTGATTAACACAAATTTATCTAAAATTTCATAGGTTTTATTTAGCTCTGTTGGAAAGTTAATCGCCATGATATTTCTGGACATCTTGCATCAGCTTTTGTGCTGGACTAACTTTTCGAGAATGTTTGCATAGCAAACAGTTTTGGAAATAAACATGGTATCTTCCTGCCTGTCAAAGAGCAAGTTTGTTTATTGTCGTTTACATTTGTTGAAGGATAATAAAGATAATGTCTCCTTCCGGGGTAATATTTGGGCAAGCTTGCTAAATGCCGCCTTTAAAATATTGAAGTTTCCTAAACTTGGGGTTTCTCAGCTGTGAACCAAATCTACCATGTGTCCTTCACATAACTGAGTCTGCTCCTGTATTTCTCTCATAGGTGATAAGGGAAAGAGTCACTACTGATGTAAACATTGAGCTCATTCTCTCTGCTATGCCATGATAAACAAATCCCTTTGTTGCTAACCCGGGAATCTCTTTTATCTACTTCCATCTATGAAACCAGGGAAGGCTAACTTGTTAGGTTACAGAAAGAGTAAAAGTTCAACACCTTCAAAATTCTTAACAAGGTGCTTCCCCACTGACACATCTCTGGAAGGGTCACTGTTGGGCAACGTTCTTTGAGAAAACTGCAAGACCTGATCATTCAGAGTCATTCAGAGCAAGTCATTAGAGCAAAGGAAAAGTCAGTTCTATAAAGCTCTGATAAGTTAGGCTTTCTCATTGCTGTTTCTCGTCTACCCACCCATAAGGACATTGAACAACCACCTCCAGACTTCTTTGGGCAAAAGTTGGCGTTATGTTCTATGACTTAGATCTTCATAAGGGGCATGCCAAGTTCTCCCAATAACTCTTCCATGCTCTGGTCATGTTGCAGCACTGGAGGGGAGATGGAGATACTGCAGGTCAGGTGGTATCCAGCTGTTCAGAAATGTGCTAGCATTTGCTTTTTCACTAAGATCTAATCTATTTAATGGTCCTACTTTAAGTAACCCATCAACTAATTGATTGTTACTGATGAACGAGATAAGAAACTTGCAATAATCAGTATATCTCTACACTGCTTCTGTCATTGGAAATATTTTCCTGTGGAAAATTAAAATTTCTTTTTGCAGGTCTCATTAACATATGTTTTTTTTTTTGTTTGTTTTGCTTTGTTTTTGTGTTTTGCATTTATCTCTTATCATCCTCACTTTTGAAATCATGACCAATACATTAAAATATAAGAATATGTAATAGCCAGTTGAGCTCAGATTCAAAGTCACAGAGAGTTAAAAAGGGCAGAAATAAGCAATTTTGGAGAGGTCTTAAGAGTAATCTATATCTAATCTATCATAACTAAATTAATCCAACATATGATGTCAAGATCTCTAAAACAATACCTCTCATTATGTTTTCTTAATCTTTTCCACTCTGTTTAGAGCCAATGCTTTTAAAAATATGATACAAGTTAATTATTTGAAAAGAAATTTAAAATACATGAAGTACAAGCTCAACATTTTTATCAATAGATTCAACAGACATACAATTACTGTCACAATGATTACAATATTGTTTGGCATCAATTCCTATGCTAACTTGTGTGGTCAGTAACAAATACATTATGAGGGAAATGAGTCTGTGGACTGCAATTTGAGAATGAGTCTGCCAAAGCATTTCTGGATGTTAATATTCAGTGACCCACATTATTCCTTATTATACAGAATAGTCCAAATATCAAGGTTTTTTTACAAGTCAAGTGACTGATCATTTTAAAATTTTGATTATAATTTGGACCACCCTTAATGCTTTATCCTTCCAATAACAGTGATATTTGTTATTTTAATAATTATTGGTATGTTGCTATTACCTCATATAGTTCACTAATAAAAGGGTATTAATTCACTTATATGTACACTGTAGTTTAATTTCTGTATCTATTGTTGCTAACTTGCTATTTTGTGGTATCATTTCAAATGCCTATACTAATTATTTGCAGAAAAAATAACTCTCTTTAAAAATTCTGTTCATCTGTATATACAACGTTATATTTCTGGATTCAAGAGCACATCTGGTTGGTTGTTGTTGTTGTTGTTGTTGTTGTTGTTGTTGTTGAGACAGAGTCTCACTCTGTTGCCAGGCTGGAGTACAGTGGCGTGATCTTGGCTCACTGCAGCCTCTTTCTCCCAGGTTCAAGCAATACTTCTGCCCCAGGCTCCCAAGCAGCTGGGACTACAAGCGTGCGGCACCACGCCCAGCTAATTTTCGTATTTTTAGTACAGACCGGGTTTCACCATGTTGGCCAGGATGGTATCGATCTCCTGACATCATGATCCACCTTCCTCGGCCTCCCAAAGTGCTGGGATTACAGGCATGAGTCACTGAGTCCAGCTGCCCATCTGTTTTTAAATGTTAATTTACCAACATGCACTGCAGTTTAAAAAGTAGAGATTTGTGGCTGCTCTTAGTATTCTGTAATAAAGTTTTCTTTCCCAGTAGTCAAAATCTTTTGGGAATTTACATGATCTTCAGTGTTAACATAACTGGTTGGCACTAATGATTGCTAGTCATTTGATTCTATGCTGAAGAACTTACATTTAAGCACAGTACTATCAGAATATTTAAAATGTAATTCATCTTTAATAACATTAATGAGCATTTAAAATCATGTTGCTCTTTTCTACTATTCTTTCTCACTACCATCAAGGATTTTATGGTTATTATTTTTTGCTTTACCCTCTAGTTCTGCAGCTAAGGAGCATTACATTTCATTTCTTTGTCGCATTTGAAATAATGAGGCTATATCAGTAGCACTAAGGAAACTATTCCAGATTTGATTAAATCCTTGCAGAGCGCAGCCAGCTTTCTTTTATATTTGTAGCTACTATCTCTGTCCACTTAATCCTCCTATGCCATCTAATTTCAAAATGTGATTGTCATTTGGAGATCCCTTTTATATATCATTCCTAATGGAGCATCAGCTTTTCCATCAAAAAACCAATATGCACAAATGATGATCTCTTTGTAGTCCATGTGGCATATGATTTAGGTAATAACAAATAATCATAATTATTGTTTCTGCTACTAGAAAGGATATAGTCTAAAATATGAGTTCTCTTAAATGATTAAGTGTGTGTTTTTAAAATTCATGTTTTTATATCATTTCCAAATAGCATTCCTTAAAATTATGCAGTTCAGTCATTCTAACAATATCTCTGCCACTTAACTAATATGGGATGTTAGCTACTTCTTAACACAAAGAACATGAATGTTATATTGAATTAAGTTTCAATCTAAGTATTTTCATTTAAATTTGAGAATTTGCACATATTTTGGAACTATTTGAATAATTTGTTCAATTATTTGTTAAACCAATAAGTAAAGTTTTGAAGTGCCTCTGGTGAATCCGAGGAAATAATATTGGTATACAGTTAATGTTAGAAGGTACATACTAATACAATAGGCAACTGGTTTGTTTATTTGCTTGTTGTTTTGCTTCTGAGCTTTCAGTAACCATTCCATTTATTGGGAATATTTTAATATATTAGGTTGAATAAAGTCCCTTTCTTCAATTGAATGCATTAACCTACTTTTCTGGACCTTGAATTATTCACTTAAGAACAGCAATGAAAGTATTCATTACGTCAGTGGCACTGAGAGTCTATTTCCAGTAGAGCCAGCAGCTGCATCCTAAGGGACCGCCGCTCTATGTGCTGGGCTCTAACCTTCACTGATCAGTCTCCACTAGCTCCTGAAATTTTCTGATCTTGGTTTTTCAGCAGTCTCATGGATTCTATGACATCTCTGTTAACAGGAAATAAAAATAAAAACAATAACAATTGAAACAATTTTTAAAAATCTCCCTCAAAGATCCTGATAGATGCAATCCAGAAATGGGATGGTGGTTCTAATCTAGTAAGTCTACAGAAGACTTCATACTTTCCAGCTCTTTGTTTTGTCATTCTAAGTGTATGTGATTGGTCTGCAGGTCTGCGTGAGAGTTCCACCTGGCAGGAAGTAGTAGAAACAGGAAGGAACAAAGAAGGGACAAGGTGTCTTAAGGTTCCCAGAAAATCAGAAAATGCTACATGCCTCTTCTATTCAAACTCCAGAGAAGCAGTCTTTCTGCATTTGATCAGCGCTTAATTGCATGGCCATCCCTAAAAGCAACAGAGGATGGGTGGTATATGTAGCTTTTATTAAAGGATAATTTGTGTCCTCATTTCACCTCTCAAATATGCTCATTTCCTCCTCTTTCTACATATAAATACAGGTACTTTTTACCTAAGTAAGAAAAAGAATAACTTTGCTTAGCTCCTCTCTGCAATGTGCAATGCCCTCCAGCACGTTCAGTTTTCGATTATTGTGGTCAGGTGACTTACAAATAAAATATTTATTACCTATACCCCAGACCTTTTAAAATAAAAAAGAAAGTAGGAACAAGATAAAACAAATTAAGAAAAAAGCAAGCACACAAAAAACTTCACATTACAGCAAAGGGATACTGCTGAAATCACTCAGAAGTTGCATGTCCCTAGTAGTTATTAATTCATGCTTAGAAAGAATGCAAAAATTTGCTTCACTGGAAGTAGAATATCAGGTCATCTTACAGCTCAATGTACTGTTCATTAGGACGAATTATCTTGTCCATTAATCCTCATGGTCATTGACTTTGTTGCTTGAAAATTCTTCCCTTTTATCTTCCATTGCCTCTTCTGAACTGGACATTATGAAATTATGCCTTCCACTTCCACTTCATATGGTATACATTTGTCAGCCTGGTAATATGGTAATTTCTTTTCTTTTTTTTTTCTTTTTAGATGGAATCTCACTCTGTTGCCCAAGCTGGAGTGTGGTGGCACAATCTCGGCTCACTGCAACCTCTGCCTCCCAGGTTCAAACGATTCTTCTGCCTCAGCCTCCGGAGTAGGTGAGATTACAGGCGCGTGATCAGGCCTGGCTACTGTTTGTATTTTTTAGGAGAGATGTGGTTTCATCATGTTGGCCAGGCTGGAAGGTGATTTCTAGAAGCTGAAATATCAGATTTTGATATCTTTGGCAATACAATTTTTTTGAAACGGTAATCTTCTGATTTATTATTTCTGGTCAGTTCCATATGCAGAAAACCACAGTCAAATACTTTGGTCTTTTTAAATTTAAAACTCAAAAGACTGGTTTTTCCCTTCATAATATAGATATTCTCCTTATTCCTCTATCTTAAAATAATGTTGTATAGCTTGAGATCATTTGAAAAAAAGATGAATTGGATGTGAAGGTGACAGTCTTGATCCAGTTTCTACTATCAGGCTACTGGTAATATAAGTTAGAGCCTCAGTGTTAAGACTGCTGTTCATGTCTTTGCTATTGTGAGTAGTGCTGCAGTGAACATATGTGTGGATGTGTTTTTATAACAGAATGATATATCTTCCTTTGGGTATATACCCAGTAATGGGATTGCTGGGTCAAATGGTATTTCTGTCTTTAGGTCTATGAGGAATAACCACATTGTCTTCCACAATGGTTGAACTTACACTCCCACCAGCAGCTTATAAGTGTCCCTTCCCTCTCTACATTGTAGAATCTTAGTCAAGCGTGTTATGGGGGGAAAGTGCTTCCCTTAGTAAATTTATGCTCCCTTGTTATCACTGCTTAAAAACTATAGTCATTAACCTGAGTTTATCTCTAAGCATCAAGAAAAAAAAAAAAATATGCCACAACTACAGACACACCCTTTCCTATTTCTCCTTATGTTACATTGGGCAGATATAAGTTAATCATCAATTCCCTAACCTTTGGTATCTGAAATCTCACTGTTTACCTCTTCTCTGATTCAACTCAATGCTATATATTTGGATAATCTTACTTTCAGCATACTTATTGCAGTTACCATATTTTGTATCATTTAAGATTAGATTCAATGGTTTAAAAAATACTAAAATATTGCATCCCATGAAAAATTGTGAAAGTATGCAATCTGGTACTGATAGAAATTGGTTCTTACAAAGTTTGAGAATATTCTTTACCTTCCTTGCAAACCATTTATCCATTTATTTTTATTTCTCCTTTTCCTGGTTAAGTATATTATACTCTCTGTTAGGTGTAAAAAAGCATAATGTGTAAATTTATATCTCATACCATTTTATACTATAGTTCAGGTTAGCAAAGACTTTGAAATAAAAATATTAATAATGCAATATACCATCTTTAGGAATTTATAATAACAAAGGTGATTTTCTGTTTTCTGTTTATTTGTTTTGTTTTGTTTTGTTTTGAGACAGAGTTTCACTCTTGTTGCCCAGGCTTGAGTGCAATGGTGCGATCTTGGCTCACCGCAATCTCCACCTCCCAGGTTCAAGTGATTTCCGTGCCTCAGCCTGACAAGATAGCTGGTATTGCAGGTGCCTGCCACCACACCTAGCTAATTTTGTATTTTTTAGTAGAGACGGGGTTTCACCATGTTAGTCAGTCTGGTCTCAAACTCCTGACCTAAGGTGATCTGCCCGCCTCAGCCTCCCAAAGTTCTGGGATTACAGGCGTGAGCCACCACATCTGGCCAACAAAGGTGATTTTCATTTGAATTCTGCATATGAAAATGCATTGACTGGCTCTTTAGAGCATACGTTTTCATTTCCTGGTAAATTCAGTTTCCAATGATGACAAACAAATGACATGGTATCATATTTTTGTTTTCATTGCCAAATGCTTCTTCTTTGAGACTAGGAAAACCCATTTGTAGCATAGAAACATGGATTTTTGAGCTACTTTGAGTGACTCTGAATTTCAAAGCAAGAATATCTTACGAATTGGTCTGATGTAGAGAAAATTTTAAAAAAAAATTGCATATTGTTGTGGGAAATCAGGGACCCTGAATGGAGGGACTGGCTGGAGCCATGGCAGAGGAACATAAATTGTGAAGATTTCATGGACATTTATCAGTTCCCAAATAATACTTTTATAATTTATTATGCCTGTCTTTCATCTCTTAATGCTGCTATTTTAGTAAGCTGAGGATGTACATCACCTCAGGACCACTGTGATAATTGTGTTAACTGTACAAATTGATTGCAAAATGTGTGTTTGAACAATATGAAATCAGTGCAACTTGAAAAGAGCATAATAACAGCAATTTTAGGGAACAAAGGAAGACAAACATAAGGTCTGACTGCCTGTAGGGTTGGGCAAAAACAGCCATATTTTTCTTCTTACAGAGAGCCTATAAATGGATGTGCAAGTAGGAAACATATTGCTAAATTATTTTCCTAGCAAGGAATATTAATATTAATACCCTGGGAAAGGAATGTGTTCCTGGGGGGAGGTCTATAAATGGTCACTCTGAGAATGTCTGTCTTATGCAGTTGAGATAAGGACTGAGATACACCCTGGTCTCCTGCAGAACCCTAAGGCTTGCTAGTGTGGGGAAAAATTCCACCCTGGTAAATCTGTGGTCAGACTGTTTCTCTGCTCTCGAACCCTGTTGTCTGTTGTTTAAGATGTTTATCAAGACAATACGTGCACCGCTGAACATAAACCCATATCAGTAGTTCTGCTTTTGCCCTTTGTCCTGTTCCCTCAGAGGCATGTGATCTTTGTTAGACCCTTATTAGTAGTTCTACTTTTTGCCCTTTGAAGCATGTGATATTTGTACCTACTCCCTGTTCTTACACTCCCTCCCCTTTTGAAACCCTTAATAAAAACTTCCTGTTCTGAGGCTCAGGCAGGCATCATGGTCCTACTGATATGTGATGTTGCCCTTGACAGCCTCATTGTAAAATTCCTCTCTTTATACTGTCTCTCTTTATTTCTCAGCTGGCTGACACTTATAGAAAATAGAAAGAACCTACATTGAAATATTGGGGGCAGGTTCCCCCCAATAACATATTTTATTGATTTTTTATTGAACCAGTCATTGAAATTTCCTTTATATCATTGAGATGACATTTTTAATAATAATGTATCAATATTTTGATTACAATATGTTGTTCAGTAAAGTTAGATTTTATTCAAAAGCATAGAGAATATTGCTACAATCATATTTTAAGAAAAACAAAGCAATATTATTAATTCATTACTAAGATTTTGATTATCTTAGTAAATCACATTATCTCAACACCAGGGAATTATTTTAAAGCTGTTACACTCTTCTTCTTTATTATGGCAAGCCTATCAATGCACTTACAATCCTCTCCAACCCCGTAGAACTACCACAAACACTCTGTCTCTCTCTCTCTTACACACACACACACACACACCCCAACTATACCACCACCACCACCACCACACTCTGAGGGAATTTTTCATGTGAGCAATCCAGGTGGCCACAGTCTCACTTTCTGCATGCTGGTGTACAGAGAGACATATTCACACACACTAACTTTTTTTTTCTTTAATTTCTCCCCAGAGGAATATGTGATGGGAGTTAATGCTTGCATTTGTATTTCATAGCTCATTTTCCCACACATTTTTAAGGAATCTTCTGTATCATGAATTTCTTCTCCTTCTTGAATCTCTACATTCAATTTCTTTAATGACTCTTTCTCCTTAGGTTTAAAATGATAGTCTCTCACATCTTTAAATAGTTTTCCCTCAATTCTGAATTTCTAAATTTATCTTAAACTACTTTTATAACACTTGCTTTCATTTCACTATCTTCAAAATACCCTATGCTCATTATGCTGAATAACATATTTTATATTTTCCTTTATTGTGAACCATATGTGAGCTATATTGAATTCACCATGGACAAGTCATCCCCCTGCTGTATTTTAATATCCAACCTGAACATTTTAAAATTTCAAAAATTGATTGTGGCTTATAGATTGAACAGCCCAAAGAAAACATATGACTAGATTGCTATTTCTTTTAATAACATAGCCGAAAACATTTGTGAAAAAATTATTTAATACTTTATATGAGAGTAGAATTTGAAAGCGAGATGCTCCATGTCACACTCATTCCACTTATATATTGAATGACTGTTAAGCTGCCAGATATCATTTCATGTACTTTGCATGCTCCAGTTATTAACAAGAAAAAAACAAATGTTTAAAAACTCCTAGAATTAAAGAACAAATATTGTATAAACTCACTGTAATCTATAATAAAAAAAAGTAAATTATAAGTATCTTAGAAGGTTATAAGTGCAAATGATAGAGAAAAGAGACAGAATAGAGCCCTGATATGGTGACATTTGAGAAAACATCTGTAGGAAGTTCAGGAGGTGCCATGTCCGTATGTAGGGAACACTGTTTCAGGCAAGGGTATTACCATTGCAATAGCTCTGAGGCCTGAGCACAACCATTTATTTTGAGGAAGAGAAAGGTTGCTAGTTTGTATCAAGCAGAGTGAAGAAGGGTCATGACAGATGAGGTTATGAAGAAATAAGTGGTTTGTAAGATCTAATTGGGAATTGTCCATCTCCCAGGGGCTCCACAAATGAAATGAAAATGTATTGTCAATGTAAGTTTCCTTAGAACACTTTTGACTACAGAAAACAAAGCAGTTTTGTTATGTGATCATAGTCTTGCTTCTCGAGTTTATTTGAATTTCCAGATAACATGCTCTGAGACTCGACATATAACCACTCTTTATATTTTAACTACAACTAAAGATGCCATCTTCTTGTAGTCAATTCAGTAAAATAGATTTCAGTAGGCTAGTGTGTTCAGCTTCCACCCAGGCCCGATAATAGCCAAACACTTGATTATCAAAAGGCATTTATCTTTCATCTGACTCTGGGAGCTTACAGGTCCATGGGATTTCAGAAACCTGATGGGCTCTGCTGACCCACGCCAGTGTCCCTCTGTCATAGGTTCCAATTAGAAAACTGAGAGTTTGCTGGAACCTATAACTCAAATGGCAAATGTAGACCAGTGAGACCCTGAAGGAAAGAGAACCTGGGTGGTTTGTTGGAACCCTGCTCAAATGTAAAGGCTTTCTGGTAATACTGCAGATTGTGACCATCAATGTTCCTGCACTGGGAGATAGATGAGAGTGCCAGGAACAGCCCCTTCAGTACTGAACCTCAGTTTTACTTGTTTAGGTAGAGAGGACTGAAGAGACTTCACAGACTCTTTACTTGTTTGACTCAATGAGACAGTGATAATCTTGTTAAACCTAGCATGAGAGAGAATAGCACCCTATGGAGCACATCACTACAGAACATCCTTATTACAGTGTTTTCACAAGTCCCATTTTGCCACAGGAGGAGGAGGAAGCAGAGGGAGCGAAGTTCATGTAAATGTGAGAACCTCTCCTTCTTGGGTGAGGCACTATCTGGGCTCTGAAAGACTTGACCTTATGGTGAGGAGTTCTGTGCCATTAAAACTATGTTTAAACCATTAGTCAACGTATAAAGTAGCATTTTAACCTCAGAAAAATTTGACAATCATTATCTGCAATATCCATTTAAGTCTAGAAATCTATTTTGTTTTTGTTTTGTAAGACTTGTAGGATAAGTGTGGGTAGTCTTTAATCAGTTATAAAAGAGGGCTTTTTCTTTCCTCAGATTGTCATGCCCTAAAAAAGTGACTGCATTTTGGCAAAATTGTAATTTACCTTTTGAAATTTTATGTCCCCTATATACTAAGAGAATAAGTAAGTAAAGTTATTTATATAGTTTTCTTTATTCTCTGTACAATGTAGGTAGTCATCTATGTATTACATCAGAACTGAATCAGAAATGAAATGTAGATCTTTTGTCTTGACTGATGACATGGAGAAAATATTGATGGGTCAGGGGTTGGTAAATTCTAGGAATATGAATGCCCACATGTCGTTGTCCTCACCAAGCGAATGGAAAGAGCTGTTGACTATTCTAGCTTGGAAGCACACTGAAAAATGCTGTACAAGAATACACTACAGTGAAGCAGGTGGCTTCAGGTGGAATTCATGAGAGAATTGTATTTTAGTTTATTTTTTCCAAGAAGTAAAGAATAACAGTTTTGTTGATGGCCCTGAGTTCTGAAATGAATCAATATCACTGTTCATGTGGTTTCCCCACTGGGAGGACAGGAGTGGTTAAAAGACTAACACAGTGTACCAGAACACTTCTGAATATAAAGTCTTCAGATATAGATGTGTGTCCTTCTGCTTTGAGGTTCAGGTGATACTAGGGATGTTTGGGAAATCATGTGGTAGGATCTATCCATTAATGAGTTCTTCTCTAATTTTTCCTAAGTCTATGGAATTTTTAGCCCATAGCGTGCTAGACACAATACTAGCATTTTAAGATGTTTTGAATCATATCTCAGAAGGTGTTTATCTGGGATCTGATTCAAAGATAAAGGAGTAGACACAACTTGAATATGACCAGATAAATCTCCTGAATTTCAAGAATTGTTCACCCTTGTGTGAATATAATCTTACAATTCTGTTTGGAAAGTAAATCTTTCTCCATTAAATTGGTATAGGTGGTATCAATTTTCAGAGGAGGGCTGAATGCTTTTTTTTTTTTCTTTTTTTCCGGAGTCTAAGGTTAAGAATTAAGGCCTAGGAGAAAACAAATATCTGTGGGTTACTCAAAATGTATACCAAATGTGTGATATATTTATTCTGGGGAAAATTTTGAGCAAAGATGGTGGAGTTTAATATAGAAAGGGCAGCACTTACATCTACCAGGCGTCAATTAGTCTAAGTATCTGTATTTATAGTTAATTTACCTTGAACATTTCAGTGTAAAGCAGGATACATTTCTGTTTTCTGGATCACCCTTTTTGAAAACCGTTGAGAGATTTTTCTTCCAGAACAAAAGATACTGTAGAAGACAATGGCTTCTTAAATTGCAAACTACATTATGCAGAGAGCGAGAGAGAAAGAGAAAGACACAGAGACAGTAGGTTAGAAATGCAGAGAGAAGGGAGGAAGTAGGAAAGAATGAAAGGAGAAAAGTGTGTTTGTTTGGGAGGGAATGATTGTAGGTTCAGAGACTAAAGAGGTACAAAAGTTGGACAAATCATTGTTGCTTGACAATATCCTTTAACAAAACATAAAATAAAATAAAATTAAAAACGCCTATGTAAGATGTTTTGGAGAATGTTGAATATTAATAAGATATAAGGCAATAGTTGATAATTTATGCTAATTTTGTTATGAGTAATATTATTGCAATATAAGCAAGTATACTATTATTTAAAACATTCTAGTTTAGTCTTGGATGAATATCAGGATATCTACAAATTCATTTAAAGAGATGTGTAAATAATATTCTAGAATGTGACTAATTTTGGATTTAGGTGAGGGGATCTTTGTATTTTCTCTATTTTCAACTTTTGACATATTTTATTCAATATTACATTATTTTGTATATATATTTCATCAAAACAAGATTATTATTTTATTTTAACCTTTATTTACACTTACTAGTCAGGCTCACCTATATTTCTCAACTTTTAAAATTCGTATTTTTTTTAGGTGTGTCTTTGTTATGTACCATAGAGTCAGGTATTGTTTGTGAGATATATGATAAAATATTTTTTAATAAATAAATTTAAGTCATCAAATAGAAGAGTTATGCTTAGTTTTACCCTTTCTTTATTTAAGGTCAATACTACTGCTTAGTACATGACACTAACACAAAGTGACTCAAAAGTGATTCATCAATGTTTGTATCAGTTGGGCATTAGTTCTCCCGTAGGATGTGTTTTCTCATCCCTCTGCATTCAACAGTAAAACAGATAGGTCTGCTAATCTTGATTCTGTTGGTTTACATAATCATGGGCCAGATTTCTCTTCATTGGTCTACATCTTCTGTCATAATCTACCATGGTAGCCTTGACTTGTTCACAATGTGGTAGCAGGATTCCCAGGGGAAGCCCTCCTGAGTCTCAAGCCCTCATTTCTTGCAACTGTGTTTTCACCTAATTCTGTTGATCACATTAAATTGCAAGAATTATCAATAATCAAGAGGATGCAGAAATCATCGCTAACCCTGGTTAGATGGTCAGATCTGTAATGTCACATTACTAAGGGCACATACACAAAGAGAGATTGCAAAGGACATAGACGCAAAGAGACGTTAAGTATTGGAGCTATTTTCAAACCAATCTACTACCATCTTAAAATTGTCATATAAGTTTAGGTTATGCATTTTGCAATACACTTTTAAGAAATCCAAGCTATTACAGATCAGAAAATTGGCTAATTAATTTCAGCCCCCATATGCCACCTTTTCTCCTGTCAATTCTTTGTAAGTTGTACTGTTTCAAAATTATTAGAACACACATATTTACATGATATTTCAATCTCTGAATTTTTACATTTGCTTTATTCTTAATTCACCTTGTAAATATAGGTAATTTATGACAAAATTTTTATAATTTGTGAGGTCATATCCTGATTTCAAATAATACCATAGTCAATATTAATGAAAAAAATAAAAGCATACATGGCATAGTTAACATAAATACCAATTGCAGTGTTCAATACAATCTGCATAGTTTTCAGAGTGAAAATGCTTTGTTTCTCCCTGTGTTGATATTAATTTTGATTATGTGCACTAAGGTATCCCTCCTATTCTTTGGAAGAGAAAACTGATCTTATCTTTGTTGGACTTCTCCATCACAAATTTTTGTCTACTCTTTTCTCTGTTCTTATTTGCCATCAATTTGATCACATTTGTGCTTAATTTCTTAGGAATTATTTCATACTTTTTCTTAGATTTATTCATGCATATGTAATGTGTGATACATTAATTGATCTTTATACAAAAGGGAGGTACTTGGGTGTGTTCCTGACAATACATTAATCCAAGTTTCAGATTTTTCTTCACAATTTTTCCCTTTGTTGAGCATAATCAAGGAAAGCAAGTCCTAAACTAGGTAAAATAAAAGATGTTTGTATTATGTAAAAAGTGTTTTGGTTTTCTGAAAAGTTTTCTCACATATTTATATTAAAAGAGGATTGAAACAAATTTTCATTTCTGGTGGAGGAACCTAGAATCTGTGGATAATACCTGGGGTGAGCCAGTATCTGGAAACCCACATATGGAAATTTTGTTTCTTTGTGTTTCTTCTATTTCTGAAGAAGTTATTCTAAAAACAAGATTTGCAATTTTAAACCAATTTTGTCCTCAATTCCACTCCAGCTGTCTATGGGTTTTGTCACCTCTGTTAAATGAATAAGTGAATTAATTTGTAAAAGATGTGGTTCTGTATTTCTCCTTTATAGCACAACTCTCCTCTGTCAATGAAAGGTTTATTTATGTCAGTGAGAGACCGACCAGTCGGAGAGCTTTTAGTGTGATAAATTTTTCCTCAATCCCGTGCAATAAATATATGTATGTTTTTGTCTTTCCTGGATCACCCTTACTGAAATCAGTTGAGAGATTTTTTTCTCCCAGAATAAAAGATATCGTAAAAGACAACGGCTTTTTAAATTCCAAACTATATTGTGCAGAGAGAGAGAGAGAGAGAGAGAGAGAGAGAGAGAGAGAGAGAATGAGAGCGAGACAGAGACAGAGAGCAGAAGGATTGAAAGAAGGCAGAGGGAAGGAAGGAATTGGGAAAGAACAGAAGAACAAAAGCATGTTTATTTGGGAGGAGATTATTGTAGACTAGGCGACTAAGGTTTAAGAGATCTTAATCTTTGTAAATTAAGAGTTAAGGGACCTTAACCTTTATTGCAGATTAAGAGACTAATAATAAGGTTGAATGAAGCTAAACTTCAAAGCACCATTCAACCACCTCTAAAACACAGTATTGAAAGAGATATAAATTGGAGCACTCACTTTCTGCTCCATACTCCTACACCCACCAACTCTTCATATGCAATTTCAAAGATCTGTAACTACTTTTGTGACAATATTCTGCTTTGGTAGGTAGCTTCTTAATGATTTTTTTGTGTCTTTTCTTTACATTTTTTATTCTTTCCCACACCTTAAAGAAAATTATGAAAGATTTTGCACGTACAAAGTATTTTAAGTTCTGTGACAAATTTATATGATTTCATTTATTTTAATAACCACACAGAAAAACACACGCATTCACACAGGGTTTTGCTTAATGAAGCAGTCTATTATTCAGAATACTATACAAACCAAATGAGTGTAATGTGCGTCTGTTCACAGCATAACACCTTTAGCAACCTATTTAGTAAGTGATGTTCTATGTCTTCAGTTTCATGCCATGACTAAATACTATCTTGCTTCTCTTATTGAAAAGAAATAATACTGAATTTATTACTTTAGGCTTCTGATTCTTTGGCATTCTTATTTCCAAGACACTTTTAAATCTCGTTCTATATAAAAGTCCCTTAATCAGAAATGACAAATATGTAATAAAAAGCAAATAACAAAGTCATCTGAAGCAGTGTATTTTTTAATAATGTTGGATAATACTTTCACAATTTCCAACTCTCCATTTTATAATGCTATGTTCAAACATTAATTACAGATGTTAATATTTATTAATTGTCAATGAAATTATTTAATTTTGTTATGTGCTCTTTTTATACCCTTTAGGTTGTCAATGTTCTAACAAAGAATTGATTTTACAAATCATACAACTGTTATGTAATGTTAAAATATTATTGAAGCATATTTTAGTTTTATTTTCTATTTTACACTTAGAATTTTTTAGAGCGTGCCAAAAGTCTAGTTGATAATAAACATAATAAATATTTGTGTACATATAATTTTATATTGACGGTACATTGTCCATATTTTATACTTAGCTAAAACCCTCATTTCTTTAGTTTTTCAATTGAAACAAGCTTATGGCAAGGTTAAGAAACTTTGTCAAATTACATGGAAATATAATTTATATGACTGAAAAACTAATGTTAAATTTAGAATATGTATTAATGCAAATGATTTCTATCAATAAACAGTTTGTTTTTTATTCTATTACATTGTCTTAGTATATAAGCCCATCAATAATATATACTCAAAATTAAGTGAATATGCAATTCTTTTCAGAATAAACATAATAACAAAAAGCAGCTACCCACTCATTTCCTATAATTCTACTGCCATATGTTTAACTTGGTTTCATGAAAAATAGAAAATTTGAAATTTTCTTGGCATAGTTGGAAGACAAAAATTAAGGGAAAAAACTGAAAATTTTCAATAGTCAGCATATGTCACAATCAAATCTAGAAGGTAAAAATGTTAATTTTTTACATAAGAGATACATTTTTATATAATCATAATAGTTTTAAAAAGTAATCACATACGTAAGTCTGTAAATTTTTCTCATAGCTTACTGATTTAACAATTCGACTTACTAAACACAAATTGAATCAATCATGGCTGTATGAAGCGTTTTAAAGCAATAC
>NW_016823355.1:103445-165378 GCF_001698545.2 Rhinopithecus bieti | reverse complement strand
AGAAGAATATATCTACAATTGAAGAAAATCATTTGACAAAACATTCCTTTCCAAAATATTTTCAAATTAGAAAACACGTTTATGAAACTTGAAAAATAGAATTTAGATGTAGTACTAATGAAACAATTAATATTTTTTCTACAAAAATATAATTTTTAAAATATTACAGTATATAAAATATTTTTGAAATATTTTTATGGTGCAAATGTTATTATAGGTAAAGAATAAGTCTTATGTTTCTTGTTTTATATGTTAATTTAATTCTCAGTTTTCTGAAAGTTCTTATTTTCATATACTATAAATGATTGCATTATTTGTGTGTATTATGGAAATTAAACAGATTAAAACCAATATTATCAGAGATCTTCAGCACATTTTTGAATTAAGTCATGTGGAAAAATACAAATTACACAACTGAATAGACTGGCAACCCCTTTAATACAAAATAATTAACCTATACTTAAATTTTTTGTTTACTAACAAGGTAGTGGCTATAATGAAGTTGTTACAATGTTCCAGAAACTTTTATCCTATGAGGCAGCTAACTGTAATTTACTAATGTTCAAATGAGTAAGTAAGTAGTTAATATCCAGTATTTAAACTTGCTATGTAAATATACACCATTTTTAACAAAAAAAAATTATTTTCACTTGTAATTTATTACAATTATTCTAAAAATGTGTCTGTTATCACGGTTTCTTTTGGAACTGCTGAGGAAAGTCAGCGCTCCATATGGTATGTCATTCTCCAGCAGGTTTGCACAGGCTTGTTCATATGGAACAACAGATTCCAAGAGCAATAACAGAAATGTTTAAACATTTTGAGGGCAGAATTAAAAAGTGTTCAATGTTACTTCTGCTTCATTGTATTGCTCAACACAATCAAAAGGTCACCTTAGCTTCAGGAAATACACACACACACACACACACACACACACACACACAGAAAGAGAGAGGGGCAGGCATGTGCCTCTTTCCATGTCACTAGAATGTTAAGATTACTCATGGTAAAGCAGGTATTTTTGCTTTTTTGTTCTAATCTGTACACTCAGCACATATATTGCTGTCTGGCATATAGTAGGAGCTTAAGAAATATTTCTTTAATGAATAAATAAATCATTACCATAGGGTAAATTTATTTTTCTTGATTATCTTAGTTGTTAAATTTATTTCATCTGTGTATTCTTGACCAATACAAGGCTGGAGGCTTCTCAAATATGCTCGTGTAACTGTTTGCACCTGCTTCCAGAGAATAATGGATTTTTCTTTCTCCTCTTCATTTCAAATATAATGTTTGCTTGTTTATTTATTTATTTATTTTGCATTTTACAGATCTACCTGGGACTAAAAATGTAAAGAAATCTAGGATATGTAGTTTACATTTTCTCCTCTGTGAGGCACAGGTATCCATATAAGGGAGAATAATGATATAAAATTGAATCAGGTAACCTATTACATGATTCCAATGTATTTCAACTGAAACTAATTTTACTATCAGCTGACAGGTAGATATTAGATCCCGATCTGGCCTACTCGACACATATCCTTATCCATAAGTTTCAGGTCCAATGTGAGCCAACATCAAAGTTTGAGTTTGAGTCTGTGTAGAGTGGCGTTCTTGTTATTTTTTCATCTCCTGAATGTGAAGATGCAACCTTAGACCTTTTGGAAACCATACTGAAAAAACAAATATAGAGAAGAGGTCTAACGGGCTCCTTAAGACATAATTCGTTAAGACATAGTTTAATCCTATGGAACTAGCAATCAGCAAATATCACTTCTCACCTCTCAGTTATGTAAACCTATGTATTTAATGTATCATTGTTTCAGGTGAGTAACATTGGTCAATGAATAGAAAATAAAACACAGAATCTGACCAACATTGCCATAACATTCCATATATCTATATATCTATATCTATATCTATATCTATATCTATATCTATATCTATATCTATCTACATATCTATGTGTATATATATGGGTTAAACTTAAGCATTCTGCAAGTGACATCTCTGTTACAGCAAAGATATAGACAAAAGTTTGTTACATAAAATTGCAATTTGTTAAAGTGAATGTAAAGTCAGGAGTTATGAAAACACAGTTTTAAAAACTCAGATTAAAAAATCTTAGGGCATGGTCGATGGAATGACCCAGACTATTATAAGAGTCAGCTGTCCTCCTCCAAATGCATCACAAGTCCATAATTCACGATAAAAGAAAAGAATAAATGGAAATAGAAAACTGTAAAATCATTTTACATTAGTAAATACACACACAGTCTTAAATATTACTAAATTGAGTCCTAGAAGACTTGAAAATCAAAGTATATCAGAATGTCATAAAAATATAGATAATTAAATATCAGGCAATTATTTAATAATTCTAAAACTATTAGTTAAAGGAAAGAATCTTCAAATATTCAGAAGGGGAAGTGTTAAAATAACTTAACAATTAAAACTCTTAAATGTAAGGAATAAGAAAGGAGACTTTTCCTGAAAATAATATATACTTACTTTGAGCAAATTTTATTCAAGTTATTTGTATAATAAATAGAAATATAACAATTAGCATAATGGTCATAAAATAATCAGCATTACAAGTTTTATTCAGTGTAATTTCTTATGCATAGTTAATTACTCCAAAGCCATTCATGGAATTATTTTCTTCAAGTATGCTCACGGTATTGCATAACAAGGTCCCATGTGTACATGTATATGTTTTGTCGAAAACAATTGCACTAGACAAATTCCAAAGGTGAGGAAAACAGTATTCAAGACTATTGCAATAGACGAGAGAGATTAAACTGAACTCTGCTGAATCGAAAGGCAGGAGAGCTTTTGTGCATGGGGATGAATTAGTGATAAAATAATGGAGGACACTAAAGGGGAGTTTGTTGAAGGTAATTGGGCCATCTGTGTTTGCTAACTGGTGCTTATAGAAGTTAGGCTCCTCCTCTGCCATAGAGACTGGGAGATAGGTACACTATCTTTTTCCCTGCATATTCTTTTTTTTTATTATTATTATACTTTAAGTTCTAGGGTACATGTGCATAACGTGCAGTTTTACATCTCTATATTTGGCTGCCATGTGTGTGCTGCACCATCAACCCTCGTCAGCACCCATCAATTCATCTATTTATACATGTATAACCCCCAATGCAATCCCCCGCCGCTCCCCCCTCCCCAATGATAGGCCTGTGTGTGATGTTCCCCTTCCCCGAGCCAAGTGATCTCATTGTTCAGTTCCCAACCTATGAGTGAGAACATGCGTGTTTGTTTTCTCCCTTCTGGATAGTTTGGCTAAAAAGAAAACAACACACACAGTCCTACCACACAACAACACTTTTTTATGCTCATAGGTATTTCATGGGATAATGTGCCACATTAATAAAACAATCGATCTGTCCCAGATGGACCATTTGGGTTAATTCAAGTCTTTGCCCTATTGGTGAATAGTGCCGCAATACATACGTACATGTGTCTTTGATAAGATTTAGTATACCTTTGGGTATAACACAGTCATTGAGGATGCCTGGTCTATGGTACACAATAGTTCTAATCCTTAGGGAATAACCATACTGTTAACAACACATACATCCCACCAACAGTGTAAAGTGGACCTATTTCTCCACACCTCTCCAAACAAACTGTGTTTTTCTATTGATTAATGATTGCCAAAAACAACAGAGATGGTATCTCATTTGGTTTGATATGCAAAACACATGAATGGCATATGAGCATTTTTTCATGTCTCTGTTGGCTGTATGAATGTCTGCTTTTGCGAAATGTCTGTTCATATCTTTTCTCCACTTTTTGATGGGGTTGTTTGTTTTTTTTCTTGTATATTTGTTTGAGTTCTTTGTAGATTCTGGATATTAGCCCTTTGTCAGATGAGTAGATTGCAAAAATTTTCTCCCATTCTGTAGGTTGCCTGTTCACTCTGATGGTAGTTTCTTTTGCTGTGCAGAAGCTCTTTAGTTTAATTAGATCCCATTTGTCAATTTTGGCTTTTGCTGCCATTGCTTTTGGTGTTTTAGACATGAAGTCCTTGCCCATGCCTATATAAATGGTGCTGGGAAAATTGGCTAGCCATAAGTAGAAAGCTGAAACTGGATCCTTTACTTACTCCTTATAGGAAGATTAATTCAAGATGGATTAGAGACTTAAATGTTAGACCTAATACCATAAAAACCCTAGAAGAAAATTTAGGTAGTCCCTGCATATTCTTGAGTTATAAAACTGACAAGTGATTTGCTTTAATGCAACCCCCAGAGCAAATGCCACAGAAAAGGCAAGTAGGCAAGGCAAAAAAACTTTATTTACAAGCCAATGTGAAGGAGGGAGCGAGGTTCACCGGTCTCCAGCGGTGGAGGCCGACGAAGTTGCGCCAGCGTTCTCGGGCGAGGTTCTGTCGCCCCAGTGTTCTCAGGCGAGGTTCCTAGGTCCGCACAGGAGCAGGGGCCAAGGAAGTTCGCACCGGCTTTCTCCGACGAGGTTCCTGGGTCCCACGTAGGAGGAGGGGCCGAGGAAGTTCGCTCCCGCGCTCTCGGGCGAGGTTTCCGAGTCCCGAGTAGGAGGAGGGGCCAAGGAAGTTCACTCCGGCGTTCCGGAGGAGGTTCCCGGGTCCCGCGTATGAGGAGCGGCCAAGGAAGTTCGCAGAGCACACCCTCAGGGAGCGGTGTTTATGTCCTGGGCGCGGGAGTGGGCGGGCAGTGGGCGGGACACAGGCGGGTCGGGGGCGAGTCGATAGGCGTGGCTCCGCGGGTTCCGGTTTCTCTCCGTCGGAGGTCGGGTTGCGCCTGCGCAGTCGTCCCGTGTCTTTCCCGGCGCGGGAAAGTTGATGGTGAAGAACCCGGAACTGTGCCATCTTGCCTCCGTTTGTCCAAACAACAAGAAGCTGGAAGAACATGATGTACATATCAAATGAGCAAAGAAGGAATACACAATTGCAAATTTTCTAAAGTAGATATTATAAGAAAAGAGAAACAAAAGAGACAAGGCAATAGTTGGGGTGAAATCTTTCTAAATTTGAGTCAAGATGAAGGGAATGTTATTGCCCTGTTAGTAAGATTATGTGCCCTATTTTCTATCCATTGTTACTCACCTGAACCAGTGACACATTATATTGATCACAATGACTGTATACCAAATTTGAGATCAATAAAATTAAGTTTATTGATAATCTTCTTCATAATCTTCATCACAAAACAACTATTTTTTCACCTTTAATTTTCATGCTACCTTAAAAGATATATTGAATTAAATTACAATTATTTAGAATATATAAATTACTATTCTTTCAAGTTCAGAGGTTTGTGTGCAGGTTTATTAAATAGCTAAACTTGTGTCATGTGGGTTTGTTGTATAGATTACTTCATCACACAGGTATTAAGCCTAGTACCCATTAATTATTTTTCTTGATCATCTCCCTTCTCCCACCCTCTACCATAAAGGAGCCCCCAGTGTCTGTTGTTCCCTTCTATGTGTCCATGTGTTCTCAGGATTTAGATCCCACTTATAAGTAAGAACATGCAGTATTCAGTTTTCTGTTACTGCATTAGTCTGCTAAAGATACTGGGCTCTAGTTCCATTCATGTTCCTGTAAATCATATGATCTCATTTTTTTTTATTTGTATCTATATAGTATTCCATGGTGTATTATGTACCACATTTTCTTTATCTGGCCAATATTGATGGGCATTTAGGTAGATCCTATGTCTTTGCAATTGTAAAGAATGTTACACTGAACATATGCATGCTGAGTTCAATGGTATTCCTGTTTTTAGGTCTTCAAGGAATCACTAGATTGTATTTTACAATGGTTGAATTAATTTACACTGTCACCAACAGTGCATAAGCTCCTTTTTGTCTGAAATCTCACCAGCGTCTGTTTTTAAATTTCTATTAATAGCCATTCTGACTAGTGTGAGATGACATCTCATTGTGGCTTAGATTTTCATTTCTCTAATGATCAGTGATGCTGAGCTTTTTTCATATGCTTCTTAGCCACATGTATGTCTTCTTTTGAAAATGTCCTTTGCCCACTTCTTAATGAGGTTGTTTGTTTTCTTCCTGTAGATTTGTTTAAGTTCCTTAGAGTTGCTGAATATTATACATTTGTGGGTTGCATAGTTTGCAAAAATTTTCTCCTGTTCTGTAAGTTGTCTGTTCACTCTTGCTTTGCAGAAGGGCTTCAGTTTAATTAGATACTATTTGTCAATTTTTGCTTTTGTTGCAATTGCTTTTGGCATCTTTGGCATGAAATCTTTTCCCATTCTTGTGTTCAAAATGGTATTGCCTTCATTGTCTTCCAGGGATTTATAGTTTTGCATTTTAAATTTAAGCCTTTATTCCATCTTGAGATAATTTTTCTACGTGGTGCAAGGAAGGGGTCCAGTTTCAGTCTTCCGCATATAGCTAACCAGTTCTCCCAGCGTGACTTATTGTACAAAGAGTCCTTTTCCCATTGCTTCTATTTGTCAGGATTGTAGAAGATCTGATAGTTGTGGGTGTGCAGACTTATTTCCGAGCTCTCTATTCTGTTCCATTTGTCTGTGTTTCTGTTTTTATGCCAGTGCCATTCTGCTTTGGTTACTGTAGCCCTCTAGTACAGTTTGATATGGAGTAATGTTATGCCTCCAGCTTTCTTCACTTTACTTAAAATTACCTTGGCTATTTGGACACCTTTTTGGGTTCATATGAATTTTAAGATAGTTTTATTTTCTAGTTCTGTGCAGAATCTCAATGGTAGTTTAATAGAAATAACATTGAATCTATAAATTGCTTTGGGCAGTATGACCATTTTCACCATATTGATTCATCCTATCCATGAACATGGAATGTTTCCAATTTTTTTGTGTCATCTCTGATTTCTTTGAGCAGCAATTTTTAGTTCTCCTTATAGACATCTTTCACCTTTGGGGTTAATTCTTTTCCTAGGTATTATATTATTTTTGTGGCAATTGTGAATGAGACAGCATTTCTGATTTGGCTTGCGGCTTGACTGTTGCTGGTGTTTAGGAATGCTAGTGATTTTTGCACACTGATTTGGTAAACTGAGACTTTGCCAAAGTTATCAGTTTAAGGAGCTTTTGGGCTGAGAGTGTGGGGTTTTCTAGATATAGGATTATGCCATCTGCAAACAGGGATAGTTTGACTTCCTCTCTTCCTATTTTGATGCCCTTCATTTCTGTCTCATACCTGATTGCCCTGGACAGGACTTCCAGTACTATGCTTAATAGGAGTAGACAGGGCATCCTTGTCTTGTGTTGGGTTTCAAGGGGAAGGCTTCCAGTTTTTGTCCATTCAGTATAATGTTTTTTGTGGGTTTGTCATAGTTGGCTCTTATTATTTTGAGGTATTTTCTTCAATACCCAGTTTATTGATAATTTCTAACATAAAGTCATGTTGGATGTTATCTAAATGTTATTCTGCATCTATAGAGATAATCATGTTAGTTTTGCTTTAGTTCTGTTTATATGATGAATCAAATGTATTGATTTGCATGTGTTGAACCAAACTTGCATTCCAGGAGTGAAGCCTTCTTCGTCCTAGTGGATAAGCTTTTCGATGTGCTGCTGAACTTGGTTTGCCCATATATTGTTGAGGATTTTTGCATTGATGCTCATCGAATATATTGGCCCACAGCTTTCTTTTTCTGTTATATCTGCCTGGTTTCGTATCAGGATGATGCTGGCCTCATAGAATGAATTAGGGAGAAGGCCCTCTTCTTCAATTTCTTGGAATAATTTCAGGAGGAATGATACTACCTCATCTTTGTACATCCGGTAGAATTTAACTGTGAATCTGTCTGTTTCTAAGTTTTTTTTTTTTTTTTTTTTTTTTTTTTTTTTTTTGCATGGCAGGCTATTTATTAGTGACTCAATTTCAAAGCTTGCTATTGATATGTTCAGGGATTCAATTTCTTTCTGTTTCAGTATTGGGAGCATGTATGTGTCCAGGAATTTATCCACTTCTTGTAGATTTTCTAGTTTATGGGCACTGAGGTGTTCATAATATTTTCTGATGGTTGTTTGTATTTCTGTGGGGTCAGTGGTAATATCCCCTTTGTTGTTTCTGATTATATTCATGTGAATCTTCTCTCATTTCTTTTTCTATCAGTCTAGCTAACAGTTTATATGTTACATTTTTTTTTCAATAAATAGTTTCTGTATTCATTGATCTTTTGAATGATTTTATGTATTCCCATCTCTGTCAGTTCAGCTCTGGTTTTGATTATCTCTTGTCTTATCCCAGCTTTGGGATTCATTTGCTCTTTGTTCTCTAGTTTATTTAGTTGTGATGTTAGGTGGTTAAACTGATATCTTTATAACTCTTTAATGTGGGCATTTGGTGCTGTAAATTTATCTCTTATTACTGCCTTAGTTGTGTCCCAGAGATACTGGTATGTTGTATCTTTGCCATCATTATTTTCAAAGAACTTCTTGATTTCTGCCTTAATTTCATTATTTACCCAAACATCATTCAGGAGCAGGTTATTCAATTTCCATGTAATTGTACTGTTTGGAGTGAATTTCTTAGTCTTGATTTTTAAGTTAATTGCACTGTAGTCCAAGAAATTGTTTGTTATGAATTTAGTAATGTTTGCATTTGCTGAGGAGTGTTTTCCTTCTGATTATGTGATCACTTTTAGAGTATGTACCATATGGCAATGAGGAGAATGTATATTATGTTGTTTGGAAGTGGAGAGATAGGTATACATCAAGTTCATTTGTTCCAGTGCTGAGTTCTGGTCCTGAAGATCTTTTAATTTTCTGTCTCAATGATCTGTCTAATATTTTAAATGGGGTGTTAAAGTATCCCACTATTGTTGTGTGGGAATTTAAGTCTCTTTGAAGGTCTCCAAAAACTTTCTCTATGAATCTGGGTGCTCCTGTGTTGGGGGAATATATATTTAAAATAGTTAGGTCTTCTTGTTGAATTAAACGCTTTAACATTATGTGATGTCCTGCTTGGTCTTTGTCTTTTTGTTGTTGTTGCTGTTGTTGTTGTTGCTGTTGTTGTTGTTTTAATCTTTGTTGGTTTAAAGTCTGTTTTTTCTGAAACTAGGATTGCCACCTTTGCTTTTTTTCTGATTTCCATTTGCTTGGTAGATATTTCTCCATCCCTTTATGTTGAGGCCATGTGTTTCACTGCATGTGAGATGGGTTTCTGGAAGAAACCAGTGGATCTTTGTTCTTTATCCTACCAGTCGATCTTGGTTCTTTATCCTGTTTACCACTCTGTGTCTTTTTTTAATTGGAGCATTCAGTACATCACCTCTCCAGCAAGGATATGGCGGAAATAACAGAAATAGAATTCAGAATATGGATAGGAACAAAGATTACTAAGCTATCAGAGTAAATTGAAATTCAATCCAAGGAAGCTAAAAATCATAATGAAACAATGCAGGAGCTGACACACAAAATAGCCGGTATAAAAACGTACATAATCGACCTGACAGAGCTGAAAAACACACTACAATAATTTCTTTTTTCTTCTTCTTCTTTCTTTTTTTTGAGACAGAGTTTTGCTCTTGTCTCCCAGGCTAGATTGCAATGGAACAATCTCAGCTCACTGCAACCTCCGCCTCCCGTATTCAAGCAATTCTTCTGTCTCAGCCTCTTGAGTAGCTGGGATTACAGGCGCCTGCCACCACGCCCAAATAATGTTTGCATTTTTAGTGGAGATGGGGTTTCTCCATGTTGGCCAGGCTGTTCTCAAACTCCTGACCTCAATTGATCCACTGTCTTCAGTCTCCCAAAGTGCTGGGATTACAGGCATGAACCACCATGCTCAGCCACAATAATTTCATAATACAATCATAATAGCAGAATGAACAAAACACAGGAAAGAATCTCAGAACTTTAAGACTGGCTTTCTGAAATAAGACAGTGTACTAGTCCATTTTTATCCTGCTAATAAAGACATACCTGAGACTGGGCAATTTACAAAAGAAAGAAGTTTAATGGACTTACAGTTCCACATGGCTAGGGAGACCTCACAAGCATGGCAGAGGCAAAAGGCACTTCTTACATGGTGGTGGCAAGAGAGAATGAGAGACAAGTGAAAGGGTTTTCCCCTTATAAAACCATCAGAACTCGTGAGACTTTTTCACTACCACAAGAACAGTATGAGAGAAACTGTCCCCATTATTCAATTCTCTCCCACTGAGTCCATCACAAAACATATGGGAATTATGGGAGTATAACTCAAGATGAGATTTGGGTGGCGACATAGAGCCAAACCATATCAGACAGAACAGAATAGAGAAAAGTGAAATAAAAGGAATGAAGAAAACCTCCTAGAAATATGGGATTGTGTTAAGAGAGCAAATCTATGACCCTTTGGTGTCCCTGGAAGAGATGAGGAGAATGAAAGCAACTTGAAAAGCACATTTTGGGAGATCATCTATGAGCCTTTCCCCAACCCAGATAGAAAGGCCAACATTCAAATTCAAGAAATTCAGGGAGCCCCAGTAAGATACTTCACAAAAATATCATCCTGAAGACATATAATCATCAGATACTCCAAGGTCAAAATGAAAGAAAAAATGTTAAAAGCAACTAGAAAGGGAAAGGTCAGGTTACCTGCAAATGGAAGCCCATCAGACTAACATCAGACCTCTCAGCAGAAACACTCTTAGCCAGAAGAGATTGGGAGCCAATATTCAAAATTGTTAAAGAAACAAAATTCCAAACCAGAAATTCATATCTTGCCAAAATAAGCTTCATAAACAAAGGAGAAATAATATCCTTTTCAGACAAGCAAGTGCTGAGGAAATTCACTACTAGCAGACCTGCCTTACAAGAACTTCTGAAGGAAGCATTACCAATGGGAAGGAAAGACAATTACCAGCCACTACAAAAGCACGCTTAAGTACACAGAGCGGTGACACTTTAAAATGACTACATAAACAAATCTGCAAAATTACCAACTAAAATCATAATGACAGGGTTAAATCCACATGTATCAACACTAACCTTGAATGTAAATGCTCCCAATTAAAACATATTGAATATATAAATTACTTTAACAAAATGCATATTTTATAATCTTGTTCTTGAAAATTATATGTCTGTATTTGTTTACATCTCAATTTATACTACCTTATAGATATACTTTTTTCTCTAAAGTTCTTAGAGATATTTTTACATATATACAATAAATTTCTTGTTATTGTTTTGTTTAATATTAATTAGCAAGGTGTTTTGAAGCAAAATTATTAAAGACTTGTAAACATTTGAAACTTACTACTTATGTTAGCAAAAACTTCTTTTTGTTTATAAGCAAAATGTTGCTTCCTAAAAAATATTGTATTTCTATAATCTTTTCATTAATTAAAAATTGTTTTATATTTATTTCCAAATATTTTAAGGGCTTCATGTTTAAAACTCTTCTTTTAAAATAATTTAATGTATTTTCTAAGAAGGTGTGTGTGTGTGTGTGTGTGTGTGTGTATGTGTGTAAAACTGTCACTGCCCAAAGTAAAAATGAACTATTATATCTTTTTATTTGAAACAGGATTATACTGTTTAATAATACTCTGGATATGTCTTTATATGTGCCTATACATGCACACATATATACTCACATCAAACAAGAATGAGAAAATTAAATAATAATGATTTTGTTTACAAATAGTTATTGCCATGTGAGTCTTGATCTCATGTTGGGATGTCAAAATAAAACATGGCATATTGGTTGACAACAAGCCCATTTAATACTAACTCTGTTGAATAGCAATAATAGAGTAGGAATATTCAAATGAATCTGAGCCGTAATGTGTAACAAATTTAAGCAGAACTTTCAGCACATCACTACTTACTTAATTACCATATTACTGTTGTTATAATTAACGTGATTGTTTTCTACTGAACATTGATCTTCCACTCTTAATGCTATTTTTTTCCTCTGTTAACCTGAGAAAAGTTATAAAAGTCAAAATCTCTTTTGCCTGAAAAGGACAAAATGAAACTTTATGACCCTAATGTATCAATGCTGCTAAAATACATAAACTCTTCTCTGCTCATAAGCTTGAATACTTAGGCTAAAAGAAAAGTTAAAGCACTGAGTTGTATCTCTCATTCATGAGATGCCAAGGAATCGTGGAAATCTTGCCAAATTCCAGATGGCATACTGCAAATAATGAGTGCAGTCATATTAACTACCATTGATGATTTTCAAGTGAGAAGGCATACCCTGTATTGGAATATAAATACTTTAAAAAAAAACCTTTAAAAATACATTTATAAAATGTTCAATATTATTGTGGAAAGATAATAAAAAATAAAAACAAACATTGATCTCTTCCTTGGTGTTGAAGTTACAATGCTGAAATAGACAACTCGATAAGTAGTGCTATCCTATTCAAGGGATGCCATTAAATTAAAACATATTTAAAAGCCATGGAATAAATTAACTTTTCATTATGTTGATTAAATGTGGGTACATTTTCCATAGATCACACATACGCAAATAAAAATTTGGGGAAAAATTTTAAAATTTGAGTATTGCTGAGAAGTGTTGTATGGTTTATTTTCTTTATGCCTGTTTTGCTGAAATCTTTATTCCATAATTTTTTTACAAGTTACTATTTAGATTATCTAATGCGTAATATCAACATGTCAAAATAATTATTAGGTTGGTGCAAAAGTAATTGCATTTTGGCCATTTCTTTCGATGGCAAAAACCTCAATTACGTTGCAAGATATTTACCATGTCTTTTTCAAAATATATATTGTGTGTGTGTGTGTATCTCTGTGTGTGCTTATTTTATTACTTTAGATTTTGCTATCCATCTTATATGTAAAACTAATGAGGTGCTTCTTTCCTCTCAAACCTAATGCAATACTTATATACAGATCTCATTCAACAATTATTATCTCATGATTTTAAATAGATCCACGTGCCAGCCAAGAAAAGCATCTCTCAGTTTCCAGATATGTTTTAACTCTTAGATTCTGATATGTTTTAACTCTTAGATTCTGAGATTTGTCTTACTCTAAAATGGTCAAAATGTAAATGAAGTACTTTCAATATCATTACTCAGAGCATAAATGTAATGAATCTTATCTAGAACTGACTAACCTGAATGGTGACCTTTTGGAGACATTTATTTATATATACACATTTATATGTACATATATACATATGTATATATGCATATATGCTTATTCATTTAGGTATATGCATATATGCATATTTAACATTCCTACATAAACACTTTATACATATACATACATATATGCACATATAATATTCATATTTCATACTTTTAAAAAATGTTAGCATACCCTGCTCCATGACTGATACAGTAGACCCCAAATTACTTTTTTTGCAGCAATTTTCCCTATTTATTTATCTACAGAAAACAGCTCAGAGGCAAATTTAGCAAAGACAGTTTAATGGGTGAATTCTATGCCCCCCAAGCAGTTCTTATGTCAGTCTTCACATTATAAAGCCATGACTTATGTGAAGGCCATTGAGATTTCTATTGTTAGAATAGTAATTTGTTTCAGGGCAGAATGACTAGCAATTCTTATATAGTCTGTGAGCTATGGCAGCAATAATAGGAAAACATTCACATGGTCCATTTACAAGATGAGGTTGCATGAAGTCCATCTGATTACATGTAAGTGGTTATTAGAATAGGTTCTCAAACAAGAGTCTTAAGAGAGCTAGAAATTTTTCATATTTTCAAGTCATTTTATGAGAATTGTAGTTTCATGCATATTGGGCACTTCATTGTCATTGAATGTGGAACAAAAATTAATGGCACATTCACCGGCCAGTTACAGGCTTCTTGGTTCAAGTGTCAATGCAGGCTGTACTATTATAATAGCAAAGAAATATTAGAACAGGAAAATAGCTATTGATAACAACCACTTTCTTTTTGACTCTATAAAATAAGAATGTTAATCCACTACATATATCAGAAGCTCTTATGAAGTTCTAAAGACAGACATGTTTTGTTATAAGAAAGGCTTGCTGTAATTTATCAGTATAAAGCCTCAAAGTGTGTAAGCCCTTGGGTGGTTGAAAAAGAAAACTGTAAACGTGCACTTACAAAACTAGTCAGAGTATTCATGTAGAGAGACAAATTTAAAAGAACATTGTTTTTGCCATGCCAAGACACAAACGTCTACATTCCTTAGAATATGTTTGCTTATTCATTCATTCTGTTTCAAAACCTCTCTCCCCCACAGCGATCCAAAGGCAAAGCGAACTCACAGAGAGTGACTCCTGAAACAGTGAGAGCTCCTGTGGTTTGAAAAAGGCTTCCAGTTGGCCTGAGTAAGGCACTACTGAAAATTATTACCTGAAAGTGTAAGTTGAAGAATCAACTTTGCTTTCAGAATTCCATTGTAAAAAAAAATTCTCTTAAGGTTGTATTTATCGATTTTATTCAGGTATTTATTATAATTTTTAATTTTGGGGATTACATAGTAGGTGTATATGTTAATGGAGTACATGAGATATTTTGATACAAGCATACAATATGTAATAATCACATCAGGGTAAATTGGGTATTCATCATGTCAAGTATTTATCATTTGTTTGTGTTACAAACATTCTCGTTCTACTCTTTGAGTTATTTTTAAATGTACAATAAATTATTGTTGACTATAGGCATGCTATTGTGATATCAAATACTAGATCTTATTCATTCTTACTATATTTTTGTACTCAATAACCATCCCCAATACCTGTTCCCCATACTACCTTTCCCATCCTCTGGTAACCACTGTTTTACTCTCTATCTCCATGAGTTCAACTGGCTTAATTTTTAGCTCCCAGAAATAAGTGAGACCATGTGGTTTGCCTTTCTGTGTCTGGCTTTACTTCGGCATTAATATTAACCAAAAGCTTCCACTAAATGTATGAAATTAAGTTTTAGTAGTTTAAAAATGCATAAACACATCAAGGTGTAGTTCCCTCAACAAATGTGATGTTAAGGGAATAATTGGTTAAATATTTTATAAATTTATGTTTCATTACTGATATATTTTTGAAAACATTTATATCAATTATCTATCCAAGATAAAAGTTATATATTCAATTTACTTATGGCCTGAATTATTAACACCAAAACTGCATTTTAGTTACATAACTGAACCAATAAGCCTTCAAATTGTTAAGATGGAAGGAAACAAGAAAGTTCATTTTAAAAATATCTTCTGAATAGACATCTAAAGCAATCAGAATAAGTAGAGATAATAAATTCAATACAGAGGATAAAAAATATACAGGGTTCTGGAATATTTACTTCAAACACCCAAAGAAGATTGATATGAAAATGACAAGTGGTTAATCTAAATTAAAATTCTGAAAGCCAAAAATTTTTGAGACAAATAGAAAGCAAATATTTTGCTACTTTTGCAGCTGCTAGGAAAACAACAACAACAACAACAACAACAACAACAAACACTTTTCTAGAACCCAAACAGAAAAATATATTTTTTTCCATCAATGGCGATTTGTGTCCTCTGAAAAGATAATATAATAGAACAGATAAGTTATTTTCTTAGAGCTAGAATATATCTCAAGTTTTCATCTAGACAATCCTTCATAATTTTGGTAGATTAAGTATATCTTCGTTGCTTCCACAGAGGAAATAATCAACATTCAGAAAGGCCAGCTAGCCTATCTAGTCACTAAGTGGAATTTTCCTGGGATCAAAAGATATGTATTATTTCTGTAATGTGCACAGAGACAAGAAAGGTGAATTAAGGTAAATTTTGCATTATAATTGTTTTTAAAAAGTCTCATTATTTAAAAAGTCAATTTTCTTCTTCCTCTTTTTCTATGATATATATTTAATGTTACTTTTAAATAGCTTAGTTCAAAATTTAAAAGTTCATATGTACTCTAGGTACATATTTTAGGTACATACTTTAGGTACCTGTATTTAGGTAGTCCTAAATTCGCACATAATTGTATGCATTTGATAAATGTCCAGTTAAAATAAATTATAATTAAATAATTAGCATGCACAATCAAGTTCAGAAATATAAATGACCTCTCAAAATGTAAGTAAATATTTTGCAGTATAAAAAATGTCAAGAAGAAACTCCTTTGCTTATGTTACTTTTCTACTAAAATCTATAGATGACTAATACATAGACAAAATTCATGAATTTTCTAAGATCATAATCAATTTATACAAACCTTTTGGCAAAAAGTGTTATATAAACCTTTTGGCAGAAAAGTTTTATATAAACCTTTTTGGCAAATATATTAAATAAATGATTAAATTATTTACTCTGCATATCTCTGTGATGACATAGAAATTGTTTTTTTCTATAACAAATCAATCAAAACTAATATCTAATATATTAACAACTTTGAAAATATATTTTCTATGGGAAACATAACTTAAGACCAGCTTACCTAGTTGATTTCCTTGAAATTAGTCCTACAATGGAAAAGCTATCCGTTCTTTATTTTACAAGTATACTGAAGCAGGCACAAAGAGAAGGTGGTCTTATTTTACCAATTGTTGAAAAAAAATGGGAACTACTTTTTTACTTAAGCTATCCCTTTTTATGGCTCTAAAATTGAGTAGCATTCTGTTTTAAGTACAATAATCACTCTTTTTTTTAGTACAATAATCAACATAGTAAATACCTGATAATATCAAGATGAATTTGAAAACTGGTAATTTTTGTACCTATAGAAAATTTAGCATAAATTATAAATGAGCATACTATTTCTTTATCCCAATTAATTTAGAATTTCTTATGTGGGAAAAAAATTTAGTTCCCTTAAGCTTTCTTTGCTTTTTCAATGAGGACTTGGTAGACAATTGTTATCAAATTTTTATTATTATATAATATACAAATTATGTGTGTATAATATAGCTGAAAGTTGTAACACTTTCAATTTAAGCTTTGGTATGTAAAAAACCTAACAGTAACCACTCCCATGTTCTTGACAAAAAAAAAAAAAAAAGAAAGAAAAAGAAAAAAAAAGAAGAAGAAGACAAACAAATTGAAAAATCAATGAATTTTCTTGGGCACATCAGTTAATTGAAGTCACACAGAATCCCCTTAATCTCCCAAACTGGAGCAATATGTTACAAAAAATAATCATAGCTGAGATCACGTGACATGTGGAAAACATTTATTATAAGGCTACCATAATCTAGATAATATGGTATTGGTGAAAGCATAGACATACGGATCAATGGAACAGAATACATGGCTCACATAAATAAGGTGAATTGATCTTTCAGAAAAGATCAAGGCAATTCAATGAGAAAAGATAGA
The DNA here is from genome assembly GCF_001698545.2 of Rhinopithecus bieti. Taxonomy (NCBI): domain Eukaryota; kingdom Metazoa; phylum Chordata; class Mammalia; order Primates; family Cercopithecidae; genus Rhinopithecus; species Rhinopithecus bieti. The sequence goes on along the minus strand of NW_016823355.1, from coordinate 148,108 downwards.
AGTTTTAGCAATGGGGCTATAAAACTAAATTTTTCCACAAGAAAAAAATTAAACTTTTTTATATGCAAAGCTATGAATCTCAACATTGTCCTTAAACCTCTTGTAAAACTGAACAAAGATTGGATCATAGAACAAAATGTAAAATGACAAAATATAAAACTTCCAAAAGAAAACAGGAGAAAGCCAAGTTGACCACAGTTTTGGTGACAAGTTTTAGATAAAACAGCAAAACAAAGTAATTACAGAAAAATACGTTGGACATTTTAAAATTAAAAACTTCTGCTCTGTGAAAGATACTGTTAAGAGAATTGGAAGACAAGTAACTCACTTGGAGAACATATATGAAAAATCTATGTATGATAAAATAATTGCATTTAAATTATACAAAGAATGCTAAAATGCAACAATGAGGAAAAAAGTCCAAATTTAAAAATAGGTAAAAGCTGTAAACATACTTTATCAAAGAAAATAATTGTGAAAAGATGCTCAATACCATTTGTCATTAGATAAAATTACATTGTTGCAAATGAAAGCAACAATAAGCTAGTACTACACATTGATTTAAAACATCAAAATCCAAAGACTAACAACACTAAATGTTGGTGATGATGTGGAACAACAGGAACTCTCTTTCACTGCTGGTAGGACTGTCAGATGGCACAACCCCTTTGGAAAACATTTTGAAGATTTCTTGTAAAGCTAAACATAGCTGAAGAGGAGATCTGACAGTCATGTTCCTAGATATTAACCGATTTGAAAATGTACGTCTATACAAAACCTGATATTTATAACACTTTTATTCATAATCATTGCAAATGAGAAGAATCCAAAATATTTTAATAAGTGAATGAATATACAAATTGTATTGTTCATACACAGGAGTATGAATGAATACACAAATTGTATGTTCATATACAGGAGAATTATTCAGCAATGAAGTGAAGTGAGTTATCAAGCCATAAAAAGACCTGAGTGAACCTAAAATGAATATTGTCAAGCGAAACAAGTCAATGTAAAAATAAAAAAAGAGTATACGTACTATGATTGCAATTATATGACATTCTGAAAAGGTAAAATTTTAAAAAAATCTAAAAATATCAGTTATACAAAACAAATAACCATGAGTTCATGTTGCTATAATAAGAGATCAAATCAAATTAATAATTGGAGAAGATACATGTCTCCTGTGTAGCAGAATTCTAAATAACGTAGACATTTCCTCCAATGAAAGGGAGAACAAATCTCTAGTTCTTAAGTGTAGGCTGTGCATAGTGGTTTCAAAGAGTACAATATAAAAAGAGTTAGAAAATGTAAGTTTATAGTGGAGAAACCCGACAAACACTAGCTTAAACATGCCATCAAGGTTAACATCAATGCTGAAAAACCTACTGATAATATGTACCCTTAATATGAAGTGATGAAAACACTTTTACATTTGGTCCTGCTCTCCAAAATCTGTAACTCCAGTCAAACCTTGAGAAAAACAATAGATTCTATAGAAAGGTATCCTACAAAATATCTTACTACTCCTCAGAATATCACTTCTCACCACTCTCAAGATCATCAAAAACAAAGACAGTCTAAAAAACTGTCACAGGCAAGAGAAACCGAAAGAAACATGACAACTCAGTGGAATTGTTAACCTAAATGCGATACCATAAAAGGAAAAGAACATTATTTATAAATTGAGGAAATCAGAATAACCTATGGGCTTTAGTTAACAAGGATATATCAATATCAGTCTATTATTTGTAACAATAAATTAATCATTCTTATATAAGTTGTTGATAATAGGGAAAATTAGGTTCAAGACATATAGGAATGTTTTGCACTACCTTCCTAATTTTTCTATAAATTCAAAACTTTAATGTAAATGTGTTTAAAAACAAATCCATTATCTTCATCAAATTCTTCTCAGAGACTTGGTCAAGTTTTCAGCTAGCTAATAAATATATCTAAGATTATAAAGGCATGCATACATTATTGTTAAGTCAGAGCATTTATTCAAAGAAATGTAGCATTTTTTGTTGTTTTCTTTTGCTCTTGCCACAATAGCTATAACATGTAGGCTTATTCTGCTCTGCTACTAGCCTCATTCTCTGCTACATGTGCATGCTCACATTCTTCTAATTAGAATCACTAGCTTAAAAAGAAGGTCCACAATAGTAAGCAATGTATGTGATACAGAGATGCCAGAAATCTCATATAGTGTGTGAATAAATATCAGGTGCTTTTGAAATAGGTTTGCCAAGATATATCAACAAATGAACTTAAATAAGGATGGAACAAATAGTTGTCTTAAGGCTGGTCTTCATGTGTTTATATATTAGATTGTGTTCTTTGTTACATATTTTCTGCCCTAGAACCACAAATGACTGTCCCTTTGTAGAACTTTCCTGTTTCGTCAACAGAAAATCTCTGTCCTATATTTCTAAAGCTGTCTTCTTTTTCATTCATTATCAGAGGATGAAGTGAAAAATAGAAAGGAAACATTATATTTACTATTGTCATTATTTAGAAATTGACAGTATATTTTAATTTTGAGAATACTTAATGATACTTTAGTTTTCCCTTCAGTAACAGATATACATTTATCTGTGGGATTAAATTATAAAAGTGACCTTTTCCTAAGTACAATCAACAATACATAATATTTAATCTTAAAAATAAAAAACAACTCATAAATCTGTGTAGGACAAATTCAGATACCCAATGTTTTGATTTCAACTTGCTCTTTTACAAAACCCAAGGTGATTAGTGTCTCTCTCAGTCAGAGCAAGCTGTAGCCATCCGAAGATTTTGGTTTCACAGAAAATCAGTAAGTCAGTTTTGTCAGCAAATTTTATTTTATTATTATTTTTTATCTTGTCACTCTCAGAGTGAGCTGTAGCAATACAAAGATTTTGGTTTCACAGAAAATCCATAAGTCAGATTTTCAGCAAATTTTCTTTTTTTTAAACTTTGTTTATTGATAAAGTGATTCATTATTATTTTTGAAAAAATTCTAAAATGTTCTGTGTACATGTTAACGTAGGTTAGGTCATCCAAAAGACAAAGCAAATCGTCAACATTAAGTCATGGGCTAGGATTATACAAATGAGAACAAATACAAGGCTTATGGTACTTTCTAGGTAAACACAACCAAACTAAACTGTACTTCAAGATTGTTTATATTAAAGTGTATTAAAGCTCACTTTAAAATAGTTTCCATCTTTTCTATTAAACAGGCATAGATTCATTTGCACTCATGTACAAATATACCTAATAGCTTTCTTTATCTTTTAATACAAGTACAATTCCTTGCTTCTTTCTGCAATCCAACAAAATAATATAGAATGAAGTCATTAGAAAAAATATGAATCTTTCTGAATCTGTATTTTTAATTTAAATTGGAAAATACAGTTTAGATCATAGGAAACATATGGATCTCAGACATATGTTATCTGTTTCTAACAGATTATTAGATACAGTCTTTGTTGGCTGAAACGCAAAAATATTACTTTCTTAATAACAGATTAGTTAAAAATACTTTCCACTGATAGCAGTGCTAGTCCCTAGAACAAAAGGTAAACAAACCTTATTTGTAAGTTACTGCTATTCAATGCCCTGAATATGTAGATCCTAAATCTAAGCCCTTAATATACATCTGCTTTAGCGATAACCCTTAAACAGTCCTGTAAACATAGTCCAAATCTGCTTTCTAATAGAAATACAATTCAAGTAAACATTGCATATTTGATTTAAACCACCTCACAGTTAAATTAACTCATGACACATTGACTCATAACCACTAATATGTAAAAATAGTTTTTAAAAAATCATTCTTATGCAAAGATGAAAATAAACTTTGTAAACTTGTTCATTTAAAATAACTAATGTTCTGCAGCTGCTCTTTGGTTTGGCGTAGTTTCAGGTACTAAATATTTAAGTAAATTTGTTCCCAGATAAACTAAGTCTCCTGTCTAATTTGTTTTTAATGGCAATGGTAAGACCTGAACTTCAACTTTATTTTTCTTAAGTGTCATCACAAATGTTCAAGTGTTCGAAGGACCAAAGATAGTACTGATAAAAGTTTACAGGGCTTCATTTTTATTTTTCTCCCCAAATAGTTGATAACAATAATCAATACCGATTGAGACACCAAGAAGGCAACCTTTCCCTGTTTCCCACACCACTTATAGGCCCTTGATAGAATGGTCGTTAATACGTATAAGTAAGTTCAGCTAAATATTATTTAGAATGTGACAAAATGCTGGCTGTAAATTAAATCAAAAATAAATCATTCAAAGGCCTTAACTGAAAATTTCCTAAAAGATATTTGCTTTGCTATTAAAGATGATGTTAAATAACAAAAATTAAACGAACTGAGAAAGACTACAATACCAAGAAAGTGCATAATAATGAAGAACAAATGAAGCTTCCTCGGCTGTTTGCAAGGTGCATGCAACTCTTTTGAACTGAATGTAGAAATACTCACAAAATGTACCAGAAGAACATTTCTAAAAGTAGTCAAATGTGTTTAAACATTTATCTCCTTATACTATGCAAACCGCCAAACTGAAGTTATGTTTTTCAGTTGGTAACTGATTTATTTTTATGTATTTATTTATTTTAGATGGAGTTTCACTTTTGGCGCCCACGTTGAAGCGCAGTGACACAATTTTGGCTCACTGCAACCTCCGCTTCCCGGGTTCAAGCGACTCTCCCGCTTCTGCCTCCTAAGCAGCTGGGACCACAGGCGTGTGCCACTATGCCTGGACATTTTTTTTTATTTTGTTTTTTGGGTTTTTGTTTTGTATTTTTTTAGTAGAGATGGGGTTCTGCCATCCTGGCCAGGCTAGTCTCAAACCCCTGATCCCAGGTGATCCACCAGCCTCAATCCCCCAGAGTGCTGAGATCACAAGCATGAGCCACCGTGCCCAGCAACAATTGGTATCTCTTAACTCTCATTCTAGTTTTCTAGACTCAAGACTATTAAGACTAAGGAGTTGAAACAAAGGTAGAAGAATCCATTCTATAGTATTCCAAACTATGTTTTCAAAGTTAACTCACTCCTTTAGTTCAAAGAGAAAAAAAGTTACCTCCTTTTAAAATCTAACATTAGTGTGGCTGATGGAAATTAGACCAGTCTTGCAAATTAGAAATCTACAGTAGCAACCGTAAAATTTATGCTTGTAGTAGGAAATAATAGAGCTATCCCTCATGTATTGTTTAGCATATAGAAGGTACTCCAAAAAAATGTGCTGGGGCCAGGCGTGGTGGCTCACGCCTGCAATCTCAGCACCTCAGGAGACCAAGGCGGGCGGACCACCTGAGGCTGGGGTTTGAGACCAGTCTGGCCAACACGGCAAAACCTTGTCTACCAAAAATGTAAAAATTAGCTGGGCATGGTGGCATGAGCTGGCAATCCCAGCCCCTCGGGAGGCTGAGGCAGGAGAATCTCTCAAACCCGGGAGGCGGAGACTGCAGCGACCAGAGATAGAGCCACTACACTCCAGGCCAGGAGACAAAGCAAGATTCTGTCCAAAAAAAAAAAAAAATTATTGGGTGAATGAAAAGTGATTTTGCAAAATTAGGCATCGCAGAATGTTAGAAGTCATCCAGTCCAACTCATTCATAACACATCCTCCCCTGCAGTCCCATTTTACAGACAAGAAACTTCAACCTGTACTACTCACAGATACTGCTAAGATTCATCTCCACCTCACTAACTGGAAGCAATCAGTTATTTTGGAGTGTGTGTGTGTCTAACTAAAAAGTATACATGAGGAATAACATTTCTACATTGCTTATTCTGTACTTTTCTTTGAAGTTAATGCAACAACTCCTGTGACTTAGATTAGATTCTAAAAGGAAAAAGGAGAAATGCATCTAGTTCTAAAGGGGTTGGTTGCTTTTAGGAAGTCAGACTTAAGATTGTGCATCTAAGAGGAGAATCCACTTCTCAGAGACTGGGGATGTTAAATAACCACTCAGGTTAGAATAACTGACAGCCAGGAGGAAAACTTATCCTAAAGTTTTTTTTTTTTTTTTTTTTTTTTTTTTTTTGCCTAGTTTGAATTGCATTTAAAGTCACTGTTTAAGCTGTTGCAGAATTACTGTAAACGTTTCAAAGTAATTTTTGGTCATTACCTACACTGAAATTTGAAAGTCACATCAACAGCATACTTTATTCTAACTACCATTAAAACTCAAACTATTTTTTTAACAGATTACAATAGTCCTCTTATCTTTTCTTCTGAACACTTACACCTCTTCCTACTGTGTCCAGTATTTCTCCAGTATATGTACCTCTGTGTTTCTCNACTGTTTAAGCTGTTGCAGAATTACTGTAAACGTTTCAAAGTAATTTTGGTCATTACCTACACTGAAATTTGAAAGTCACATCAACAGCATACTTTATTCTAACTACCATTAAAACTCAAACTATTTTTTTAACAGATTACAATAGTCCTCTTATCTTTTCTTCTGAACACTTACACCTCTTCCTACTGTGTCCAGTATTTCTCCAGTATATGTACCTCTGTGTTTCTCTGCCCATGTACATACCCCTCAAAGTTCAACCAAAAAAGTCATAGAAAGCAGAGAGAAACCAAAATATTTCTCACACTGCCAAGTTCCCTTTAAGTCTTGAGTACATGCTCCACTACGTGGTTGTATTAATGCTTATAACTAAGCTTTCGATGAATTAGACCAAAGTGTTCTATGTTCTAAATGATATTTAGATATCTGAATCCTTCTGTTAGAGCCAACAATAAAAATGTTATTTAAAATGTTGAAAAGTATAAAATAGTGATTATAAATTAGCAAATACCCAATTTAAAAAAGCAGTTTTCCTTATACAGTACAAGCAATGGTAATTTGGATATATTCACTTTCAGCCACCATTTGCCCTAGATGTACTTTACTTAAGACAAGTTTTTAAGCTTGTGTTTTTGTAGTGAAAATTTACATGGATACTCACAATTCTAATCATGCAATTCAGGTATCAAAAAATACATATACATGTTAAAATGTGATGATAGCTCATTACTATAGCATCTCATAACAGGTAAGTATGTTTTCCAGAATAACATTAAGTCAGTTTTGTAGCGCTAAGTCAGTGCTGCACAAATCGACACTTAAGATTAAGGCATCATCTTGCTCTGGAGTAGTGCTGCTGTGGATCCCAGGAACTGTACAAAGGCTTTGTTTTTTAAAAAATATAACTTCTCTTATACTTCAATTATTTCATTCTATTCATCATTTTCTTGCAAATGAAATTGAAAATATCAGTCTATAATGTTTTCATACACCTGGTATGACGATGCATTCTTCAGCTCCATTCTCTAGCCACTGAGTGAAAAATTCATTGTCCAACAAGAGGTTTTTGGATTCACTAAGCTATTTGAAAGGAAAAGGCTGATTTGAGCCACTTCTGGCATACTCTTTCTGGTTTGTAACAGAAGCTTGTTCTGGATCCACCCACATAAGGCAAGTTGGAAACGGCAACCATCACCCAACCTTGAAAATATTGGAAGTAGCCAATATTTATTTACATCACCAAAGGACTTGTCTCCAATTTTTATTGTATCCAAGACAGAAACCATTTCCATTAGGTCCATATGAAAATGTGGGTGCACAGAATGAATCTATTATTGTTCTATTGTTTCCAACTAGCCAGCAATGGTAGCTGAAAAGTGAGAGGACGCTGATGAAGAACACTGCAGACACAAAGAAAAGAAAAAGGACGTGGAATTTTGCACGCGGATCTGTCAGTTCATTCCTCCAAAATTTTATAAAGTACTCTAAAACTGTTACAGCCATGAAAAGGCAATATAATAGAGAATACAATTAAAAAAAAAGCAGGAATAATTTGTAATTAGAAAATCCAGCATACTTATTACCCAAAGACAGTAATGATCCATCTTAAGAATACATGAGTCACATGCTGAGCAGTGATGAGCCGGATCAGGTTTAATCAGCTGACATTTTCCACAGTATCTGATAGTTTTTGAAACTGACGTGGTGTAGATAGGTAAAGCTCTTGCTGCTCTTCTCAAAATTTCTTGTTGTCTTTCTTCGCTGAATTCTTTTCCATAGCGTTCCTTTTCAGAATTGGACAAGTAGAACTCTTCGGAGGGGGAAGCGGGAGATATGAAAATTGTCATCCATTAGGACCATACAAACATAACAAAGAACAGATGCAAAGCCATAAGAGAAAACACGGTCTTTCCATTTTCTTCATCTCCAAAAATAGTAAACAAGCACAGCTCCACCACAAACGCGTAGTGAGACCAAATGACCGTGAAGGTGAGGAAGAGCACCGGCACCCAGCCCATGACGCACTGGCAGCAGCCAGAGAGCGTCCAGGGCGCCGTGTTCTTCTGGCGGCTGCAGAGCCCCGCGTCCCATCGTTCTGGGGAGCGCAGGAGTCCCGGCGGGGCGGCAACTCAAATGGTCTGGGCTGCTCCTGGACCAGCTACCCGGCCTCCGAGGCAGGGCTTGTGGGAGCAAAAGTCCTAGGAGCCGCCGGGACTCCTCCCTTCCCGGGGCCAGGCCAGGTCCCGCCCCCACCCCACATACGGCCGCCCCCCTCCCCACACGTCAGTCCCCAACCGCCCACCCTGGACAGACCGCCCTGGGACTCTAGCCCTAGGCCAACTGCCCTGGGCCTCAGGCAGCCCCTGGTCTCCGCGCGCCCTCAGGGGGCAAGAATTTTCTTTTTAAAATGAAAACCACATTATTGTATTCTGCACCTTTGTTATGTACCTGAACGTATCAAACTGGTGAGAATGTCAGTTCTTTTATTATTATTATTATTATACTTTAAGTTCTAGGGTACATTTGCACAACCTGCAGGTTTGTTACATATGTATGCATGTGCCATGTTGGTGTGCTGCACCCCTTAACTCGTCATTTACATTAGGTATATCTCCTAATGCTATCCCCCCACCCACTCCCACCCGATGACAGGCCCCAATGTGTGATGTTCCCCACCCTGTTAACAAGTGTTCTCATTTTTCAGTTCCCACCTATGAATGAGAACATGCGGTGTTTGGTTTTCTGTCTTGTCATAGCAGAATGATGGTTTTCCAGCTTCATCCATGTCCCCTACAAAGGACATGTAATTCATTCCTTTTTTATGGTCATAGTATTCCATGGTGTATATAGTGTGCCACATTTTCTTAATCAGTCCCTATCATCTGATGACATCTGTGTTGGTTCCAAAGCTTGCTATTGTGAATAGTGCCGCAATAAATTATGGTGCATGTTATCTTTATAGCAGCATGATTTATAATCCTTTGGGTATATGCCAGAATGGGATGGCTGGGTCAGTAAATGGTAATTTCTAGTTCCTAGATCCTTGAGGAATCGCCACAACTGTCTTCCACAATGGTTGAACTATTTACACAGTCCCACCAGAACAGTGTAAAAGTGTTCCTATTTTCCCACATCCCTCTCCAGCACGTTGCCTGTTCCTGACTTTTTAATGATCGCCATTCTAACTGGTGGGACCATGCATCTCACTGGGTTTGATTTGCATTTCTCTGATGGCTAGTGATATGAAGCATTTTTTCATGTGTCTGTTGACGCAAATGCTTTCTTTGTGAGAGAGTGTCCATTCATAATCCTTTGCCCACTTTTTGATGGGGTTTTTTGATTTTTTCTTAAAAATGATTAAGTTCTTTGTAGATTCCTGGATATTAAGCCTTTGTCAGATGAATAAATGCAAAAATTTTCTCCCATACTGTAGGTTTGGCCTGTTCACTCTGATGGTAGTTTCTTTTGTTGTGCAGAAAACTCTTTAGTTTAGTTAGATCCTATTTGGTCATTTTGGGTTTTGTTGCCGGTGCTTTTGGTATTTTAGTCTTGAAGTCCTTGCCCATGCCTATACCCTGAATAGTATTTCCTAGGTTTTCTTCTAGGGTTTTTATGCTTTTCGGTCTGACATTTAAGTTTTTAATCCATCTTGAATTAATTTTGTATAAGGTGTAAGGAAGGGATCCAGTTTTGGCTTTCTACGTATGGCTAGTCAGTTTTCCCAGCACCATTTATTAAATAGGGAATCCTTTCCCCATTTATTGTTTTTGTCAGGTTTGCCAAAGATCAGATGGTTGTATATAATGTATATAGAAATATATGTATTCATATTATATTAATATCTATAAAACGTTATATGTGTTGAGTCTAATGTTCTGTGAAATAGACATATAAAATGGAATATATATTCCTAATAATTCAAAAGTTTACTTGGGGTTACATTATCTTCTAGATCAGATTAGAGAAAGCAAGCAATTAAAAATTATGTTCTGTTATGAAAATTGTGAGACATGTTTTTTAGTCTGCCTGTGATAGTTTAGCTTTATACCTGATGTTTAGATAATTGATAGTTTTAATAATGGCAAGAGACAAATTTCTAGGCTGATAGGGGTGGGTCCCCATGAAACCCGACCATCAAACCAAAGACAATTTAAAGCCTGAAAACTGAGCTACCAGTTCCAGGTAGAGTGCATGCCCAGAGTGAAAACTTCCTTGAAGCCTTTTGCCAATCAAATGGTGCTTTATCTAGGAATGCCTATGGACCAATCAGCAGCCTCGCCCCCATTCTGAGCACATAAAAAGCCCTGGACTCAGCCACATGTTGAGCTTTCTGCTTTCAATCCCCCTCTCACAGAGATGGCTACCCAGTTAGGGTCTCCTCTCATTGTGGAGAGCTTTTCTGTCACTCAATAAAATTCTTCATCTCCTTGCTCACTCTCTGGTGTCCGCATACTTCATTCTTCTTGGACACAAGAGCCCGAAACCCACTGAATGGCAGGTGCAAAAGAAGCTGTAACACCTTAACCCGTCTTCACATTCACTGAGCACTGTGGGAGAAAAAGCCTCTGGGTACCACACGCTCTCGTTCACTGGACTATGGGAGGGAAAAGTTGTGACCCCTTTGTGAGACCAGACCTGGCAACTCTCAGCCAGAGCTACAACATGCCCCTATTCACTGTGCTGCAGGCAGTTGGAACAAACATGAGCTGTAACACAAACGAACTGTAACATGCCCCCACCATTACCCACACTGCAGGTGGTAGGAAGGAGGAGAGCTGCAACAGTCCTTGAGGGCTCAGGCCTTAGGACTCCCTGAGTGGGAGCCATAACACCTCTTGGGGTTCCACAGTTGCTGACATCTCCAAAGTTTCGGGTGCCACCACATTCCTCTCAACCAGCCTCCACCGCTCAAAGTGGAAGCAGGTCGCAGCATGCCAGGTTCAGACGTGGGCTGAATGTGGGTTACATGTGAGTGCAGGATCAGGGCCAGGCGCAAGCTGAGTGCAGTCCACCAGGCCAGGTGGGTGGAGTGAGCCCAGTGGCAAGCCCAGAGCCCAGCAATGCCCAGGCAGGGGTGCTGGCTGCAGAGATTTCTGACTGGTGAAGCGGCACTGAAAGACTCTTGTGTCAGTTTTTCCTTTTACTCTCAGAAATGTTTCATTTTAGAAGGTGTATTATACAATATCTTGATAGAAGGGATTTCAGAAACCACCTTTCATTGTCATCTCTTTCTGCATTTCTTCAAAGGTGAAGGTTCTGCCCTTTAAAATAAAAAATAAGTCTGCCTTCTGCAGTAATTTGTATTATTGTGTAAATATAAAACATTGGTGCAAAGTCTGATTATTCCAGGTAGTATTAGGAATCGTCCCATAATTTTATGTGATAAAGATTTTCTGCTGGATACACCTTAGTCTAAAAATTAAAATAGTACTATTAAAGGAAATGTCTTTTGCATTGCAGAAAATTTTATTTAAATAAGGAAAATCAAAGTATATTTAAAATCTAATGAAAAGCCATTTTTGTAAATTTCAATGAGTGCTGACTCTTGAATTATCAATTTAAGTATGCAAAAGTGTGAACTCAGTGTAATTTAGCTCAAAAAAGCACATGTATACATGCTGTTTTAAAATTACTTTCTTTGAAATAATTTTTGATTTATAGAAGACATAAAAATGTAATGCAGAATTTTCTGTACACTTTATCTGGCTTCCCTTGATGTTAACACCTTGTATAATCAAAGAACATCAAAGTACGGGCAGCATTTGGATATCCCCACACTTTTTACTGGTGTTTATTCAATTTGAGGATCAAATCTAGGACACTACTTTGCATTTTACTGACATGCCATCTCAGTTACCTCCAATCTGTGACAGTTTTTTATCCCCTTTTATTGTTGTTATGACCTTGAATCTTCTGAAGATTTCTTCCCAGATATTTTGTACATTGCCCGTTGATTTGTGTTTATTTAAGGTATATTGGGGTTATGGATTTGAGGAAGAGTACCATAGGTGACTTTATCACATCATATGTAATGTCAATATGCTGTTAACATGACTTAAACATGGTGACATTAACCTTGATCGACTAGTTAAGGTGACGTGTGCCATAACATAGTCACTATTTTCCATTCCCATACTTACTTTATGGGAAGCAAGTTAATAAATTCAAATCACACTTAAGGGAAATAAACTCATCTCCACCTCCTGAAGGGAGAATTGTCAAATAATTTAGAGGCAGATGTTAAAACCACTATACTAATTAGAATTATTTTTGGTGAAATGTTTTGAAGGTATGCACGTATTTTGTGTCTTAACATTTTACTCACCATTCCACAAAATCACTGGAATTGGCTACAACAGTTGTTACTGTAGTGTTCTGATGGTATTTCTCTTTCTCTAATTGTTTATACATTTATTATTTGGAAATCTTCTGAAAAGAAATCTTGCCTTTTACTCACATTTATTTAATCCATTATTTGTTTACAACACAAGAAATTATAGATGTTTATTTTGTTATTTTTGTTATAAGCCAGTACTCTAGCTATTTAATTTGTTGATCAGATTATTTAGCCTTGGATAAGGATCTCTTTCCAGTTGCCTCGTCTGTGTTTTTTAATGTTTCTTATTTTACGGGTCATAATGTATGTTCCTTCCTCAGCCTTAGAATCAAACATTAATTTTGATTCTTTTCTTCAAAAACTGCGATCTAGATACAAAATATGCTCATTGTTCCTGGTATGTCCCTACTTTTAGGCTATCTCAGTCAAAAGAGCTAGCAGTCTACATATACTTACAAATCTATGTATATGTGTATGACCACAATCATCTCTATATTTATCTACAAATATACTTTGTTCAACTTTTATTTTAGGTTCAGAGGGTACATGTGTAGGTTTCTTACATAGGTAAATTGTGTGTTGTAGGTGTTTAGTGTACAGATTATATTTTTCACCAGGTAATGAGCATAGTACTCAGATGTAGCTTTTCTTTTTTTTTTTTTTTTTGTCCTCACCCTCCTCCCACCCTCCACATTCAAGTAGGGCCCGTGTCTGTTGCTACTTACTTTGTGTCCATGTGTACTCAGTGTTTGTCTCCCACTTATAAGAGAGAACATATTGTATTTGGTTTTCTGTTCCTGCATTAATTCACTTAAGATAATGACCTCAAGCTTCATCTATGTTGCTTCACAGAACAAGATTTAATTCTTTTGTATAACTGCATACTATTCCATGGTGTATATGTATCACATTTTATTTATCCAGTCCACTGTTGGTGGACATCTAGGTTGATTTCATGTCTTTTCTATTGTGAACAGTACTGTGATGAATATATGAAAAAACGTGTGTTTTTGTGCTAGAATTATTTATATTCCTTTGAGTGAATACCCAGCAATAATACTGCTGAGTTGAACGGTTGTTCTGTTTTACGTTCTTTGAGAAATTAATTTGATTTCACTGTGGCTGAACTGGTTTACATTCCCATTCGTAGTGTATAAGTATTTCTTTTTGTCTGCAGCGGCCAGTATCTGTTATTTTTTGACTTTTTAATATTAGCCATCTTGACTGGCATGAGATGGTATCTCACTGTGGTTTTGACTCGCATTTCTCTATAAAACTTTTAAATAATAATTAGAAACTATTCTCAAACTATTCTGAAATATGAAGGGGAGGAAATTCTTCCAAACTCATTCTGGGAGGCTACTATAACCCTGATAACAAAACCAGATAAGAACAAAAATAAGGAATCTACAGGCTAACATACCCAAAAAACATGATGCAAAAATCCTCCACAAAGTACTAGAAATCTAAATCCAACACCACATCAAAAGGATTATATATCATAATCAAGTTTGAATTATCCCAGAGATGCAAGGATGGTTTAACATATGCAAATCAATAAACAAAAAACATAACATCAAAAGAATAAAGAAGAAAAACCATGTGATCAACTCAATAGACATGGAAAAAGCATTTGATAAAATTCGGCATCCTTTTATAATAAAACACTCCACAAATTAGGCATAGAAGGAATGAATCTCATAAATATTACAACAATACATGGCAAACCCATAGCTATCGTCCTTAATGGGGAAAAGTTGAAAGCTTTCCCTCTAAAACTGGAAAACCAAAAGAATTCTCATTTTCATCACTCTCAGTCAACATAGTATTCGAAGTCCTAGAATAATTAGGGAAGAGAAATAAATAGTGTTTAAATTAAAAAGGAGGCAGTCAAATTGTCCCTGTTTCCAGCAGACATGTTCTTTTGTACAGAAAAACCTAAAAATTCTACCAAAAAATTCCTAGAACGGATAAATGAGTTCAGTAAAGTTGAGGACACAAAATCAACATACAAAATCAGGAGAATTTCTGTACATCAATAACAAAATATCAGGAAAGAAATCAAGAAGGCAATCCAATTTACAATAACTGCAAAAAATACTCAGAAATAAATTTAACCTAGGAAGTTAAAGATCTCTACAATAAACATTATAAAACATTCCTGCAGAAAATTGAAAAGAATACACACAAAACAGAGAGTGATCTCTTGTTCATGGTTTGGAAAAATTAAGATTGTTAAAATGACCTTATTACCCAAGTGATCTATAGATTGAAGCTAATCCCTTTCAAAATACCAATGACATTTTTCACAGAAGTAAGAAAAAAAGTCATGAAATTTGTATGGAACCATAAAACACTTCAAATACTCAAAACAATTCTAAACAAAAGTGTCACTAGACACTAGATGTGTCTGGTGATCACAATACCTGACTTTTAAATACATTATAAAGCTATATAGTAAATAAAACAACATGCATGGTACTGGCATAAACAAAAACATATAGATCAAAAGAACAGAATAGAGAACCCAGAAATAAATTCACGTATTTACAGCTAACTGATTTTTGGCAAAGGCACCAAGAACACACAGTGAAGAAAGGACAATCTTTTCAAAAAATGATACTGGGAGGACTAGATATCCATATGTAGAAGAATAAAACTAGATCCCTTCTCTCAAGGAAAGAGGGAAAAAATTATATCAAATAAAAATGAATTAAAGACTTAAATGTAAGACCTAAAACTATAGAACTTCTAGAAGAAAATATGGGAGAAATGCCTCAGGATATTGGTGTGGGAAAAGATTTCGTGGATGAGACCTCAAATGATTTCATGGATAAGACCTCAAATGCATAGGCAACAAAAATCAAAGTATGAAAATGTGATTATATCAAACTAAAAAGTCTCTGTGTAGCAAAGGAAACAATCATCAGAGACAATATGGAAAATGAGGGAAAATATTTGCAAACTATTCATTTGATGAGGGATTAATATCCTGAATACACAAGGAACTTAAATATCCCAACAGGGGGAAAAAAAAAACACAAAAAACACAATTAAAAATGGGCAAATAATCTGAATAGATATTTCCCAATGAAATTGTATAAATGGCCAACAAGTATAATAAAACATTGTAAATATCACTAATCGTCAGGAAAATGCAAATCAGATCATAACAACAGTGAGATATGTCTCCCCAGTTAGAGTAGCTATTATCTAAAAGACTGACCCCCTGCCCCTCAAAAATGCTGTGAATAATGCAGAGAAAAGGGAACTCTTATACACTATTGGGAAGAATGTAAATTTGCACAACCATATGGCAAACAGTATGGAGATTTCTTAAAATACTAAACATAGTTAGATTAGTAAATCATCTGACTACTGGGTATATATACAAATGAAGGGAAATCAGTATATTAAAGAGATATCTGTACTTCCATGAGTATTGCAGCACCATTCACAGCAGCCAAGACATTCAATCAACTTAAGTGTCCATCAACAGATAAATCAATTTTAAAAATGTGGTATACATACACAATGGAATAATATCCAGTTATAAAAAGAAAGACATCTTGTAATTTGTGATGACATGGAATGAGCTTGGTGGGCATTATGTTAAGCAAAATAAACCAGGCACAAGAAGATAAATGCTACATGTATTCACTCGTATGTGGAATTTCAAAAAATTAATCGCTTAGAAGTAGAGAGTAGGATAGTGGTTACTAGAGGCTGAACAGGGGATGTGGCAAGGGGAATAGACAGAGGCTGGCTAAAGGAAATAAGTTACACTGAAGAGGATTAAGTGCTAGTGTCCTACAGCATAGTAGGGTGACTATAGTTAACAATAATTTATTGTGTATTTTCAAATAGTTGGAAGAGAGAATTTTGAATATTTCCAACACAAAAAAATAAATTTTTGAAGTGATAGATACGCTGATTACCCCAAATTGATCATTACACATTGCATATACATGTATTGAAAAATCATTGTATATACAATAAATATGTACAACTATGTGTCAACTAGAAATTTTTAAAAAATACAATGTTTTAAAATACAGATAACATATCAGAATTGCCCAAAAGGAATGTACACTTTTAGCCACTCCATTATTGCCTCTAACATATGATTTATAGATGAAGAAAGTGAGGCTTGAAAAGTTAATGAATTTTTTGCAAGTTTATGGATTTAGAATGGCTATGCTAAAATTTCAGCCTTATTTTTTGTGACTCTATAGCCCAGGAACTCTTACTAACTTTCTGTAATTTAATTGACTTTTATTTGTATACTTACTAAAAATGACTTGAAATTATCCTCCTGTTCTTAACAAGTGACTTCTGGTGAGGCTAGAGATACAGCCAAATTCCATAAATTGAACTCTGTTCTACCTAGCTCTACCTCTGTTTACTAGATCAGTGTTTTTCAACTTGTGAGTCTAAAGTCAATTTAATGAGTTATGACTTGTCTTTAAAAATAAAGAAAACATAGAATCTGATACCAGTTATAAAATTAACATTACTTCAGGTATGTATGTACACATATATATTTCGGTTTGTGCTTATGGGTAACATGAAGAAAAACAGGGCTAGGTGTGGTGATCACGCCTGCAATCTTATCACTTTGTGAGACCAAGATGGGAGGATCGCTTGAGGCCAGGAGTTTGAGACCAGCTTGAGCAACGTAGCAATATCCCATCTCTACAAAAAATGAAAAATTAGGTGTGGTGCCGTGCACCTGTAGTTCCAACTACTCAGAAGGTGGAGGTGGAGAATCACTTGAGCCTGGAACGTTGAAGCTGCAGTGATCTATGACTGAATCACTGCATAAGGCCTAGGCAACAGAGACACTGTCTTTAAAAAATAAAAATTAAAAAAAAAAAGAAAGAAAGAAAAGAAAAGAAAAGAAAAGTGAAAACAGATTTGTCACTATGAACAAATATTTTAAAAGACAATGCATTAAATAATGATAAGTTTATGTTAAGGTAAGAGAAGCAAGAGGAGTCTGGTGTCTCAAAAATATATAGTAATTATGGAAATAAATAAAAACAAGCTTTAAGAAGACTCTTAATAACCATGACATCAATAACAGCACCGATAAAACAAATCAGCTATCTTTATAATTTGTTTCATTTAATCCTCTCAAAATTCTGTGACACAGGTTTTATTTTATCCTTTTTGTACAGATAATGAAATTGAAGGATAAAAGTTTAAATAACTTGCCTAAGATTATTTAGCAAATAATAAGGCTAAAACAATGGCTTCTTAAACCTGCTGAATGCCAAAACCTAAGGTCTTTCTTGAAGCCTTGTGCCCTCCCAAGAGGAAATAAGTAGTACTCTCACAGTTCACTTTTCCAGGAATACATTTGTGTTAATATATACAAGGATCATGTAATAGGAAATAGGGGAATGTACTAGTTTTCACAGTTATTTGAATCATGCCAAGTCTCCTGACATATAACTACCTACCTGGTTGGAAACCCATCACAGAAATAACTAGTTTCAAAACTGATATGGGAAGTTTATTCCATGAATGATTATGCAGGAATTTTATAACAACACAGTTATGAATAGACTAGAATAAACAAAAGCATCCAACAATAGTGAACCTATTTTAATATATTTTAATTATATTAGGCAGCTATTTTTAAATCATGTTATAAAATTATTTAACAACAGAAATAAATTAATAGTGTGACATGCAGAAAAAAGCAAGCTATAAAATAATTTTATCCTATTTATTAAAAATAAGAAGTATCCCTCACCATTCACATCTATTTGGTTTCTGCTTTTGGATATGAAGAATTCAGAGAGTAAGTCTGGATAGTGAGTTTGAGGTATGCCAAATTATCCAAATCTACTTGGTTGCTGTGTTTTGAATATCAAACAGTAAGAGTTTAAAGATTGAAGAATTCATGTGAAACATATCTTTTTTTTTTAAGTTTGGATAGTGGGAGTTCAAAAAGAAAATACACACACACACACACACACACAAACATACACATTTTCATAAGCAAGGTATGAGGACAAAGAGATAGTGACCCTTAAAGACTAGTAGACTGTCATCACCAAGCACATACTCAATCTGAAGCATATGCTCTTTGAGTGATAAATGGGGATAGATTCCTTTCTCTATTTTAATTTTTGTTTTGGTACATTTAACATTTTTACTGGGTATGTGCAGTTGACTTTACCTCAGTTAAATGTATATAAAGACTGGGCGCATTGGCTCACGCCTATAATCCCAGCAATTTGGGAGGCCGAGGCAGGCGGATTACCAAAAGTCAGGAGTTTGAGACCAGCCTGGTCAAGATGGTGAAATCCCGTCTTTACTAAAAATACAAAAATTTGCCGGGTGTGGGGCACATGCCTGTAGTCCCATCTACTCAGGAGGCTGAGGCAGGAGAATCGCCTGAATCTGGGAGGTGGAGGTTACAGTGAGCTGAGATTATACCACTGCACTCCAGCCTGGGTGACAGAGAGGGACTCCATCTAAAATAATAATAATAATAAATAAATGTACATAAAGTAGAGCTTCAGTTTATATATCTGTCTATAATATGTATATATGTGTGTATGCATTTATTTATTTTAAAAAATTTATATAGGGCCGGGCGCGGTGGCTCAAGCCTGTAATACCAGCACTTTGGGAGGCCGAGACGGGCGGATCACGAGGTCAGGAGATCGAGACCATCCTGGCTAACACGGTGAAACCCCGTCTCTACTAAAAAATACAAAAAACTAGCCGGCGAGGTGGCGGGCACCTGTAGTCCCAGCTACTCGGGAGGCTGAGGCAGGAGAATGGCGTGAACCCGGGAGGCGGAGCTTGCAGTGAGCTGAGATCCGGCCACTGCACTCCAGCCTGGGTGACAGAGCGAGACTCCGTCAAAAAAAAAAAAAAAAAAATTATATAGAAGAAAATCTGGAAGGCCAAATGGTATAATAGTCATGGTTATCTTCAAGTGGTGAGATTAGATTTTACTTTTCTTAACTTTGTTTAATTATATTTTCCAAATGCTCTTATAGTGAGCATATATTGTTTCTACGATGAGTTATAGTTACCTGATATAGTAAACACAAACAAATGAAAAATCTTTGTGTTGGGATAAGAACATTAACATTTAATTTACAACAGCTCTATTTTATGAGCTCATGGATTAAATAGAAAGAACACTGTCTAGTTTTACCTCTAGAGCTTTCTGTTGCAACAAGTCACATTCTTCTTTTTCTTTGCCAACAAGCCACACTTCCCATGGTGTCATGCTGCTTTCTAGTAGGCACACCTGTTTCTATTTTATTATCTTCTGATCCAACCTCCTTGCTACAAAATAGAGACTACTATAGCAGTTGTACATGAAACTCTTTTGCTTACTCCTCAAAATCAACTTAGTTGTACAGTAAATGAAAATTTAATAATATATTTACAATATTGTGATTTCATAGATACAAATGAATTAATTATATGTAAGTATGCATTTAAAAATCACGAAAAGGAAGTCCAATATTTGAATTAATGTATGCATCAAACTGCCTTTGAATTCCTTCATCTTGTAAAACAAAAGTATTTAAAAACCCGTTGAAATAAACCACACTCAATCCTCAATGTCAATAACTTTTAATTCTTAAAAATACATTGTGGGTAACTAATTACAATACACAGCTCTAATTAGATATTGGAGCAGGCTTTTTAATTTTCCTCCCTTAAATATATCAGGAAAAAAAAAGAATATGTATATACATAGAATGATAAATGTACTGACAATTACAGATTCTAGACAAAGGATAAACATAAGTTACTTATATTTTTCTTTCAACTTTTCTGTAAGTTTGAAATTGTTTTGGAATAAAAACACACTAAATAACATTGGTTTTACTTCCTGTGTCTTCAAATTAAATAAATTACTAAGGAATTTTTAAAAATATGTCTACTGTGATTATGAATTATTTTGTTTATCTCCATATATTTGTCTAATTTTGCTTTATATTTTAACCCAAATAATTGGATGCCTGAAATTTATAATTTTATTTTTACTGGTGAATTGAAAGTGTTATAATTATAAATTGACTACTTCTATCTATATGTCTCTCTTTCTGTTGATCCTTCCGTCTGTCCATTATCCATATATTCCCTCTTTTTAAAAAAATACCAAAACCGCTACGCGCGGCGCGCGCCGGTGCGCTCAAGCTGTTAATCACCCTCTTGTGGGAGGCCGAGGCCGGGCGGATCACAAGGATCACGCTCGCAGACCGATCCTGGCTAACACAGTGAACACCCGTCTCCACTTACAAAATACACAAATTAGCCGACGCGATGGGTCGACGCCTGTAGTCCAGCTAACCCTCGGAGGCTGAGGCAGCGAGAATGGCGCGTGGACCCGGGAGGCCGAGCTTGCAGTGAGCTGAACTCCGGCGCTGACGCATGCACTAGGGCGACAGTGCGACACTCCCCTCTCACAAAACAAAAATAAAGAAAAAACACCCAAAGTCTATCACACATCAGTCCCAGAACGCTATTCCTTGATCTACTCACCATGTTTTTGTGTACTTTATCTTACGGATACCCCAAGTGTTAGAGAAAATATCCCTGCTTATAATCTTTTATCTTCCATTGGACTTTTACGTTATTTTCATGTAATGTAATTGCTAATACATTTGGCCTAAATCTGCCATTTTCCTAATTATTTTCACTATTTTCTAGCTTGCTTTTTGATTGATATCATTTTATAATTTATTTGTCCTCATCCTGTTTCACTACAACTTGTTATTTCTTGCTTACATAACACATCATTTGAGATCAATAGAGCTCTGCTCCACCAGTTTTTCATTCTCAGTTCTAAGTTAAAAGAACAACCCCTATCTGGTTCATGAAGTTTTCCTAGCACAGCAAATAAAATGTTGATGAAGCCCTGTAATGGTTTTTAAACTTGCTGAAAGGGAATATGCCACTTTCATGTACATTTCACTATCTAAAGTAAACCCTTGACTCTGTATGCCATTGGAAGCAGGTTTCTTTCTCAAGAAAGGCACCACAAGTCAGATGTCAACAGACAGAATTAAAAATCCTCTCTACAAGCAAGTGTGAATAATTGCAAATATTTATATAACCTACCACAATTTAGTAGTTTACACTTTGTTTTTAATATGCTATTGATATCCATCTACCATATTTAAATTTCTACATACACATAAGGTATTACCATTTATATATTCATTTTTAATTTAGATTTACTTTTGTTCATAAAAATTTTTACAACTCTTATGATACTTATGGTGTAATTTTCTTAGACCCTAATGAAAATAATTTAGTGTTCCTTTTATTACAAGTCAGCTTGTAATCAGTTCTCCAGTTTGCCTAAAACGCCATTTATCGTCTTCTTTTCCCAGGATACATTTTTTGAATAAAGAATTCTACAAGATTAATCATTTCATTTCAAAATTTTGTAGATATTGTTCTCTTATTTTCTTGTTCTAATTGTCTCTTTTGAGAAGTCATTTGTGAGTGTACATATTGCTTCTATGGTGGCAAAAGGTATTTTATTTGAAGGTAGTTGATATAAGACTTTTCTCACTGTCTTTGGCTTTCATCAGTTTACTATTATTCACCTCAGTATAGGAGAATATTGAGTTATTCTTTTAAGCATTTCTAGAAAGTTTGTTACTTCCTAATATTTTATTTAGTGTTAGAAAGTTCTGAGCCATTTCTCTTTAATTATTTATTTGGACAATAAAAATTTTAAGGATCACCAAATGAAATGTTCTTTGAATTAAATTCTAGTATAATTTCACCATTTATTGTGAACATACTACATGTCAGATTAAGTAACACTTAATATTTGTATTTTATTTAATTAATAGAATTTCTATACAATGTAGGTTGTATTGTTCTATTTTATAAAGACTCAAAAGTCATAATCTATTGTACTAATTCAAATAGCTTTTTACTAGTGTTTCTGAATTATAAGCCCATTGATTTTAGGTCACTAAATTTACGGTCTTTTGATTAAATGTGTTCAAATTCCTCTGCTAGAATATTATTGAAATATTGTGAAATATAATCGTATTCACAACTATATTGGTAAAAGTAAAGGTTATTTAAAAACTAAATGTTTATTTTGTGCCACTGTGTTAGAAACACTACAAATTTGTCTTATCAAAATTTATAATATAATATCAATTGCACCAACATTATCTATTCATAGGTAAAAAAAAAAAAAAACCTAATATTACAGGGATTAAATATCTTGCCTATAACCAACGTAGCTAAGTCCATGTGAATTACAACCTATACTATTGGACATAATATTGTAATGACATCAGCATAAAAACAGGAAGAAAAGACAAAAATTCAAAACCCTTTGTTTCTCAACGTTAAAGAAAAGATCAGAAAAGAGATTGATCTGATCAGACTTGGTAACTGATGAACTGATAGCCTGGTAATTAAGAAAACCACAATCTGAGGTTACATGTTGTTTTAAAACTTGACTTTTGGTAATTTGCTAAATAATTAAATAATTCACTAATGCAATAATATTTAACCCTTATTATTAAATAATGACTGTTTTCTTTTAGTAGAGTTGAGTAAATGCTTCTGTTTTAAATAAGAATGGAAAAGTTGCACTTGGATTATAAGGATATTTAAATTTCCTAAATGAAATTTCTAGGTTACAGAAGTAGTTTACGATTTTTTTTCTTGATTACTTAAACCGGTAAAATATTTTTGAAAATTATGGCATATGAATAATAAAAGTAGCAGCTTTGATTCTGAGAAATGAGTGAGACTATAAACAGGACTTCACTATTTCAGACAATTTATAATCTATGTTGGCATATAAATGTGAGTGTCAGTGTGTGTGTGTGTATGTGTGTGTGTGTGTAAAGAAAATACAATGGGAAGACAATATATGATACATTGTGTTTTTCTTATGATGGTTTCCAGATTATTATAATAAATTATTTAAAATTTAAGGTCATTACTTATGTGCTATGCTTTACAGATCTAAAATGAAAAGAAAAATTAATTGAAAACAACTATGTTTCTTTAAATTAGGTCTTTTATGTAAACAACTAATACAAACTCTTATTCCACAGAATGAATTTTCCTTTAATTTGCATTACCACAAATGACTAAAACTTTGATTACTTTTTTCTACTTTAAAATTTTCTCCTAAATACAGTACCCAGTGTTAACTGGAATGTGCTTTTCAACAGGATATGCACTTAATTGGCACCATTTCCAAGGAACTAAATTAAATCTGACGACATGGTCTCTCATTTAATTGGAATGGTAATTCCCCTTAATAGGGACACTTGCAGATAATTATGTGAGGTTCAAATGGGGCTATGGGTCCATAAGAGGCTCAAAGGTTGTTGATTCTTCTTTTACTTCTACAACATCTGTCACCAATTATCTACTAACTGCAGAAGTTTGAACTCACTGTGGGAGACATTTAAAATCGCTTCTTACTGAGTTTAGCTCAGAATTTTTTGTTACACCTGTTAAGATCTGAAAGAAAGCTCTGCTTCTGCCTTCTCATATTTATCACTTCAAACAGCTCTCCTACCTTTTTGACACAGGCCAGTGACGTGGGAGCTGGCTCCTGCTTCAAGAAACTACATAAAATTTCTGGTTCTAAGACAATTGACTGCGTTTTCTATTCTCATGTGCTATATATTCATAGTTTGAAAAGTCCTTGTAATCATCTTGTTGCCAGGTGGGACTATCAATCATTTTTATGCTGCTTTATAGCAGTTGATGCTTGTTCCCTACTACTTTAACTATTATTGACTATCATTTTCTATATGTTCAAATGTGTGCATTGTTTTGTAAATGCTGTAACTACCAGTGCTAACAGTTTTCAGTTGCTTTTCTCTTTACACAAATGAAATTTCAGACAGTGGCTAAGAGCTCAGGATTTATAAGTAAATACAGACTCAGGCATTAAACATTCAGGCATTAAACACTTGTTTAATTTTGGCTATTATTTTATTTCACTGAGCTTTTCCTTTCTCTCCCATAAAATAAATCATATTTTGTTAAATGATTAACAAATATACATATTGTGCCCCAACTTTGTACGAGGTAAGTATATTTCTTTTGGGGTATGTAATATTGATTTCAGCAGATAGAAGTCTTAACGATGTGGAACTTAACTCATAAAGGGAGAGGTAAACAACCATTAGAAGAAGAAATGCTTTCGTATTCATGTGAATTCTACACAAAAATTCAGATGTGAGAACAAAAAGCCACATGTCTTTATTTTATTTAAATCATATTAAATCTGACTTTGAGGTCCCATCTTATAATGCAGGCAGGAAATTGAATCCACTGCATTATTTGTGCTATGCTCCTTTCTCTGGGTCATCACAATAGTATGAGTCAACTGCGGGATGAAAAGGCACGCCAATTACCCCATGTCTTTATCCCGTCATGGCCACCTTTGATGTGCTTCTTATCCATCCTCAGCAGTACCTTGATGCTATGATACGAGTTGCAAATGTGTAATTTAAAACTCAGTTATTTCTTCTAGAAGATTTTAAACCAAACAATGAAAAACATCCACCTGGCATTAAAACCACCTCTTCAGGTTTCTGAAAGGTAATGGGATATAGAACAACTAACTTTGGAATGCCACTCTCCCCTAGATGTGAACTAAATTAATACTCTTTTTCTTATTTCAACTTCTTTCTCCTCACAGGCATTCAGTTCTCCCCAACTACCATTTGTATAATTCCTAAAGAACTTAGATTTCCAGAGAACAAAACCTAGGGTCTCATTTTCTGTCAGGATCTTTGTGTTTTCTTCTTCATATACCTCACATTATTCATAAGATGAAGTACATCTGAGTGGGGCAAAGAAATACAAACAACTTGCTGATTTGCTTAAAATTGGAGAAAACATTACAGACACAAAACAAAATATCAAATTAATTAGTTATACCACAATTATTAAGTTGTATGAGAAAATAAATAATAATATTATCATGGAGAGTAAAATGATGCTGTGGGAAGAACTTGTACGGGATGATCATGGAAATTATTTAAAAAGAACTACTTACATGAGATGGTCATAGAAATCATCTTTGAAAAGATAACACAGTAAAAGATGACATATTTTAAAACTGCTATATGAAAACCTAGAGAAAGAACCTTTGAAAACCTTGGAATCCACAGGTGAGAGTCTCTAAAATAATAAGAATTGAAAATGACATGAGACAAGAGTGTATTGAACAAAGAAAAGAACAGGTAAAGAGGCAGCTGTGAGAATAAATAGGGGTCAAGTCATATAAAACCTTGTAAACTATAGAAAAAGAATTTTGATTCTAAGTGTTGAGTGAAGATAATCACATGTTTACATGGGCAAGTTACATGATTTTATTTTCAATTTTGAAAGATCCTTTGGCACCCGCAGAGATGTGTGAAATAAAATAAGAGAGAAAGCATGGGGATGTTTTAAAAAATCCCTGAAAGTGTCCGCAACAGAGAAAAGGATACTGAGGAGAAAAGATGAGACATCATTTTTGCAAGGTGATTGTCAGAGTCACACATGCATTATACTCTTGTAATAGTATAATTTGTGTCAACATTCTGCTTACTGTTATGAGAGGATATTTTGTGATTAGAGTTAGAAACTAATGAATCTTGTGTAGAAAGAAAGGATTACCGGTGTGGACAGGCAGCTACCCTAAACAATGGCTTCTTTGTTTTCTTGGGTGCTGTGGTATTTGTTAACTTTAAAACATTTATGCATTGCTTTTTCTTCTAAGTATGTATTCATCATTTTCCCTAATTTTCAATACATGAGTTTATTTATTAAAAAGAATCTCACAAATATAAAAGCTTCAGGACCTTTAACACACAAATATGCAGCCCATTATTTCATTTTATTTTATTTTATTTTATCTGCAATTATGGATTATATACTAAAAGAAAGCCGCAAAAGAGGGCATAATTTATTTCAATTAATTTTATTATTATCATCATTATCATGAACTATCATTATGAATAAATATTATTATCATTGTCATGAGTAAATAATTATCAAGAATTATTCATGAAAAATATGGTTTGAAATAATCACGTTATCATTATCTATATCTTGAAATGTTCTAGGAATATCTTGAAAGTATGAGAGAATATAGGCCAGCTCTATAACAAATGTTTCAAAAGGATTATTATATAAAATGTAGGAGGATATTTTATATGTTTATATTTTGTGTAAATGCATGACAAAATTAACAAGTAGTTAACAAAGAAGGGATTCTTTATACTAAAATAATATTAAGAATAAAAATCTGTTGAAGAAATATATGAGGAGTATATGAGTATATGAGAATTTTCATTGTGATCTAAGAAGTCATTCTTCAGCTTAGATCACCAGCATCAGGAGATAAAGGGAAGTCATAAGGACATGTGGTCTATAAACTTCAGAGCCGAAACAATGCTTATTTCAGTTAGACTTGCACAATTCAGAGTGAAGCCTAATGATTTTTCTGTTGCTGCNATTATTTCATTTTATTTTATTTTATTTTATCTGCAATTATGGATTATATACTAAAAGAAAGCCGCAAAAGAGGGCATAATTTATTTCAATTAATTTTATTATTATCATCATTATCATGAACTATCATTATGAATAAATATTATTATCATTGTCATGAGTAAATAATTATCAAGAATTATTCATGAAAATATGGTTTGAAATAATCACGTTATCATTATCTATATCTTGAAATGTTCTAGGAATATCTTGAAAGTATGAGAGAATATAGGCCAGCTCTATAACAAATGTTTCAAAAGGATTATTATATAAAATGTAGGAGGATATTTTATATGTTTATATTTTGTGTAAATGCATGACAAAATTAACAAGTAGTTAACAAAGAAGGGATTCTTTATACTAAAATAATATTAAGAATAAAATCTGTTGAAGAAATATATGAGGAGTATATGAGTATATGAGAATTTTCATTGTGATCTAAGAAGTCATTCTTCAGCTTAGATCACCAGCATCAGGAGATAAAGGGAAGTCATAAGGACATGTGGTCTATAAACTTCAGAGCCGAAACAATGCTTATTTCAGTTAGACTTGCACAATTCAGAGTGAAGCCTAATGATTTTTCTGTTGCTGCATCTGGCATACTAAAAGGAAAGCCCACATTTTTGACCTGGAGTTCTTTATGCTTATAATAAAATTGATTTTCTGTGTTTTATGTTTTCGTGTGTGTGTGTGTGTGTGTGTGTGTGTGTGTGTGTGTGAGAGAGAGAGAGAGAGAGAGAGAGAGAGACAAAGAGAGAGACAGACAGAGAGAGAGAGATTTTCTTTTGGTATGAACCAATTTAAACTTGGTTTCTGTATCTAATATAGTCACACTTGTTTAACGACTTTCTGTCTTACCAAAGTTCACTAGGTACAGGTTTATCCTGAAGGTATATCAAACTAATGGAATATTTTAGTACTCTCTTGATAATAATAATCTAATAATTTGAATTTGCAGACACTAAGAAGAAGGAGGAGGAGGAGAAGGAGGAGGAAAAGAAAGAGGAGGAGAAAGAGGAAATGTGGAGGAGGAGAGAATCATGAAGAGGGGGAGGAACAAGAAGAGAGAAAAAAGATAGAAGGGGAGACAAAGAAGGAAAATGAATTATAAACATTTTATAGTCTCATCATCCTATGACTTTACTTACACAAATTGACTTATTTCTCACAAATATAAAAGTTTGTAATGGTTCTATTTTACAAATAGAAAATCAAAAAACACAACTTAGCCATCGAGAGGTTAAGTCACTTTTTCTGCTAATAAGTTTAAGACCTAGAATCAGTATCGTGAAAATGGCCATACTGCCCAAGGTTATTATAGATTCAAATGCCATCCCCCATCAAGCTACCAGATGAGTTTCTTTCACAGAATTGGAAAAACTGCCTTAAAGTTCATATGGAACAAAAAGAGCCCGCTGGCCACGACAATCCTAAGTCAAAAGGACAAAGCTGGAGGCGCACCGCTACCTGACTTTCAAATTACACTACAAGGCTACCAGTAACCAAACAGCATGGTACTGGGTACCAAAAACATGAGATATAGATCAATGGACAGAACAGAGTCCTCAGAAACTAATACCACAATCTACAGGCCATCTGATCTTTGACAGACCTGAGAGAAACAAGAAGATGGGGAAAGGATTCCCTATTTTAATTAAATGATGCTGGGAAAATTGGCTAGCCATAAGTTAGGAAGCTGACAACTGGATTCTTTCCTTACTCCTTATATGAAGATTAATTTCAAGGATGGATTTAGAGACTTAAATGTTAGACCTAATACCATAAAAAAACCCTAGAAGAAAATCTAGGTAGTCCATTCAGGACATAGGCATGGCAAGGGACTTCATGTCTAAAACACCAAAAACAATGGCAGCAAAAGCCAAATTGACACAATGGGATCTCCATTAAACTAAAGAGCTTCTGCACAGCAAAAGAACTACATTCCGAGTGGGAACAGCCAACCTCAGAAGGCGAGACATTTTTGCAAATCTACTCATCTGACAAAGGGCTAATATCCATAATCTACCAAAGAACTCAAACAAATTATCAAGAAAAAAATCCCAACCAACCGCCTCCAAAAAGTGGGCAAAGATATGAACAGACATTTCTCAAAAGACAGACGGTCTCACACAGCCAACGAGCCACATGAAAAAATGCTCATATCACTCGCCATCAGACGAAAATGCAAACAAACCACAATGAGATCCCATCTCACACCAGTTACGAATGGCAATCATTAAAACGCAGGAAACAACCAGGTGTTGGGAGAGGATGTGGGATGAAATAGCGAAGCCACTTCTACACTGTTGGTGGGATTTTAAACTAGTTCACCATTATGGAAACAGTATGGCGATTCCTCAAGGATCAGAACTGATGTACCATAATGACCCAGACATCTCACTACTGGGGATATACCAAAGGATTATCAGTCATGCTGCTATAAAGACACATGCACACGTATGTTATTGCAGCACTATTCCACAATAGCAAGATTTGGAATCAACCCAACGTCCCACCAGTGACAGACTGGATTAAGAAAAATTTGGCACATATACCACCATGGAATACTATGCCAGCGCCATAAAAAACGGATGAGTTGCATGTCCCTTTGTAGGGGACATGGAGCAGCTGGAAAACACACTTCTTAGCAACTATCCACAAGACACAGAACAACCAAACACCGCATGTTCTCATTTCATAGGTGGGAACTGAAAATGAGATCACTTGGACTTGGGAAGGGAACATCACACACTGGGGCCTATCATGGGATGGGGGGAGGGGGGGAGGGATGCTTGCATTTGGAGTTATACATAGATTATAAATGATGAATTGATCGTGCTGACGAGTTGATGGGTGCAGCACCACCAACATGGCACAAAGTACTACATATGTACAAAACTGCACGCTTTATGGCACATGTACCCTAGGAACTTAAAGTATATAAAAAACTAAATAAGTGAAAAAAAAAAAAAAAGACCTAGAGCACTAACACAGGAAGGAGTGCTCTTAGCAGTACCCAGCTTTTAATCAGATACTGCAAGGGCCTCCTGGTTTGCTGCATAGGGCCTCTACAGAAAAAAAATTAAATAAATAAATAAAGCAAACACATTTTAAATATAGCAATTAACTTTTGCAAGGCTAATGCTATATAAATCCCTGGAAAGCAGTGGTGATTATAGTTCTTTACCACATTAAAATATAATAAAATGTTTTGCTTCAAAATATCTATGTACATTAATTAATCTTATTTTGTACTCATAAACATCATGACAGGTGCTAGGAATACAAATATAAGTAAAACATAGTGTCAATTTTTTAGACTCTTACAATCTAGTAGATGAGACTAATATGTAAATACATAATTACAATTAAACTTTGTGTAGGTTTTAACTTTGATAAAACTAAAACTCACAAAATATAAGCTCTGAACAATATCAAATACAAGAAGTTTAGGTGAGAAAAAAATATGTACTTAAAAGATACACTATTCTCTATCAATATTCCTCCAAGATCACTAAAAAACCCACATATACTCATACATAGTACATGAAATATGCTACTGAAATATTTCACTTTTCTGCTCACTTTTTTCACAATCTGTAGATATTACTGAGACTACTTTTCAAACTCTTAAATTCAGTTCTTTATCCAATTGAATTGATGCAATTTCTTATTATTTACTAAAATAACTCCTTAGATTCACAATATTTTATTGTATAAGCAAATTTAACTTCTGCTACAGCACTAAAGAATCTTTGGTTGAAAACACAGGGAAAAAATTTGGCAAAGATGTTGTTTTTTTCCCTTTTGTTTTCCCAGGCAGGTGTATGGAACATAAATAGAAAACTCTTGTTAACAGAAGCAGAAGTAAAACAGACATCACTACTGATTTTACAAACATTAAAAAGATAATAAGGAAATATTATGGACAATTTTATGGACATAAACTCTACAAGAAAAAGGCTTTATAAAACAAAGTTTCGCTGATTGGAAAGGAAGAAATAAAACTGTCTTTATTTGAACGTTACATGATTGTTTATGTAGAAAATCCCCAAAACTCTATCAAATAAAGTTTGCAGAACTGATAAGTAAGTTTAGTATATACAAAATATAGTTGTTTCCTCTATATTAGCAATGAAAAATATGAATTTGCAGTTTAAAATATATAACAATAGAATTAATACATAAATAGAAATACAACATAAATATAGAAATAATAAGTATATATACAAGAGCATTAATATATAACATGTATCACTACAATAACAAAAAGAAAATCATATGTATTTATATACATATATATAGTATATTTATACACACAGAATCTTAATGATGAAAAATGTAAACACTACAGAAAGAAACCAAATAAGGATTAATATATAAATGGAGAGATAAATCATATCCATAGATTGAACAACTCATTAAATAACAGAATACTATTTAACAATAAAAGTAATAAGCTATCAATTCACACAACAAAAAATATGAAACTTAAATATGAGTTTTAAGTAAAAAAACCCAGATACAAAATGTACATTCTGGAAATTATGATATTCTTAAAAAAGCAAAATGTTAGATGTAGAAAATAGGTCAATCATCATCAATGTTTGGAGTAAAATGTAATGATTAATACAAAGAGCCACACAAGATATTTGCTATAGGACAAGGATTGTCTATAAATTGCTGTCTGTATAGCACAGGATTGTAAACACAAGTCATTAAATATTTTTTCAAAATTATTATGGTAACACCAATGACTCTGTATTTTGAAAGGTTTATACCTAAATACTTCAGAGTTTTTTTGTTGTTCCTATTGGAAATAATGATTTGTTTTCTATTTCAAATTTTAGTTTTTCATTTCTGGTATATAGAAAATAAATTGATATTTGTATATTGATCTTATGTCCTGATACTGTATTATGCTTATTAGTTCTGGTAGTACTTTGTAGATTCTGTGGGATTTTTCACGTAAGCAATCATGCCACCTGAGAATAAAGATAGATTTATTTAGTTTTAAAATATAAAGAAATTTCAATAATTTATTTTTAACTCATATTATTGCAAGAGTATGATATAGAATAGAAGTGAGAATAGAGGACTTTCTGTTTCCAGCCGTAGGGGTAAGGTGTCCACTCTCTCACAATTATATATATGATGTCAGGAGTTTCTTTTTGGTCGATGTTCTTGATCATTTTGAGAAAGTTTCTCTCTATTTCCAATTTGTTGAGATTTTACATAATGAATGAGTATTGGATTACACAATGCTATTTGTATGTCAATTTACATGATAATTTTGTATTTACTTAAAAGTTTGATTTGGTAGACTACATTGATTTTGGAGGGTCTAATATATCTTGCATATCTAGTGCAGTACTAGATATATGTATATATCTCATTTGGTCATGTTTCATAATTCCTTCCATAGCTAGATTTGACTTCAATATTTTATAGAAGATTTTTCTGTCTGGGTTCATGAGAGATATTCATATGGCATTTTCCTTTCTTATAACATTTTTAATATTTATAGTATTGGCAAAATATTGGCCTATAAACCTTGCAAAAATTTCCCTCTGATTCTATTTTCTGGAAAGGATTGTTAAGAATTGCTAATGGTTCTCTGTAAAGGTTTAGTAAAACTCAACAGTGAAGCCACCTTATGCTTGGTACTTACTTTTTGGAGAGTTTTAAATAATTTTTTCAATTTCCTTAATTCATTTTTATAGTACAATTTAGGTTATCTGCTTTTCCTTGTGTAAATTTCAGTAGTTTGAATCTCTATTTAATCTATGTTATCAAATATGTGGGAATAGAGTTTTTCACATTTCTTTTTTATCTTTTAATGTGCCTGGAATCAGTGTTATCAATAGTAAGGATATCACATTTATTTCACTTTTGCCCCACCCACTCTGTTTTCACTAGTTAACCTGGCTAGAGATTTAATAACTTGATAGAACTTTTTAATAAACCAACTTTCGGTATTGTTGATTTTCTCTACTGTTTCACTGTTTTCAGTTCCATCAATTACTGCTTTAATTCTATTACTGTTTTCTGCTTGCTTTCTGCTTAAATTGTAATTTTTCTCTTTCCTAAGTTGGAGACTTTCTTCTCTTCTAATATATGCATTTAAATCATAAATGTTTCCTTAAGCATTATCTTCACTGCATCCAAATTTGTTTTGATAAGTTGTGTTTTCATTGTTATATTTTCTTAAAATTTTAAAAACTTTTTTGAGACTCTTCCCTTACCCACGGTTTATATAGAACTGTGATGATTACTTTCCTGGTATCTGGACTCCAAACTCCAAGTTCTTCAGTTTTGGGACTTAGACTGGCTTTCTTTGCTCCTCAGCTTGCAGATGGCCTATTATGGGACTTGTCATTGTGTGAGTTAATACTTAATAAGCTCCCCTTTATATATTATATATATTANATTTTAAAAACTTTTTTGAGACTCTTCCCTTACCCACGGTTTATATAGAACTGTGATGATTACTTTCCTGGTATCTGGACTCCAAACTCCAAGTTCTTCAGTTTTGGGACTTAGACTGGCTTTCTTTGCTCCTCAGCTTGCAGATGGCCTATTATGGGACTTGTCATTGTGTGAGTTAATACTTAATAAGCTCCCCTTTATATATTATATATATTACATAATATTATAATAATATAATAATTATATAGTTAATGTTATATAATTGTATATATTAAGATATATGTCTTATTATTCATTTAGATATCTATCTTAATAAACAAACTCCCCTTTATATCTATATCCTATTAGTTCTGTCCCTCTAGAGAACCCTGACAAATAGAGGTGCATATACAGTAAGAATTACATCTTTTTTGATAATTAACTACTACAACATAATGTAATTCTGATGCTCACCTTCATCCTTATACCCTTCTTTGTTTTTGTTTGTTGTTTTTGGGGGACAGGGTCTCACTCTGTCACCCAGGTGCAAGTGCAGTGGCACAATCATGGCTCACTGCAGCTGCAACCTCCTAGGCTTATGTGATCCTTTCACCTACCACCCTAGCCTCCCTAGTAGCTGGGACTATAGGTCTGCACCCCCATGCCAGCTAATTTCTGTATTTTTTGTAGAGATGAGGTTTTACCATACTGCCCAGGCTGATCTTGAACTCCTGAGCTCAAGCTATCTACCTGACTCAGCCTCCCAAAATGCTGGGATCACAGGTGAGAGTGAGTTATTGTGTCCAGTCATCTTCCTTATGTTGATGTGTGCTTCGTCTGAAATTTAATATAGCTATTTCAGCTTTTTATAATTATCATTTTCATAGGATAACTTTATCCATCCCTTTACTTTTGAGTTGTCTGAATCTTTATATGTAAAGCGTGTTTCTTTATTCAACATGATATCATGATTTATTATTTTTTACTTTTTTATTGTATAAGTTCACAGGGTACTATATGATGTTTTGACATATGTAGAAAAATTAAATCAAACTAATTAACATATCCATCACCTCAACTACTTATATTTTGTGGTGATGTATTAGTCTGTTATCATACTGCTATGAAGAAATACCCACTACTGGGTAATTTATAAAGAAAAGATGCTTAATTGGCTCACAGTTCCACATGACTGGGAAGGCCTCAGGAAACTTACAGTCATGGCAGAAGGCACCTCTTCACAGAGCAGCAGGAGAGAGAATGAGTGCCAAGCAAAGGGGGAAGCCCCTTATGAAACTATCAGATCTCTTGAGAAATCACTCAATAGCATGAGAACAGCATGAGCAAACAAAATGTCCCCATGATTCAATAATCTCCACTTGGTTCTGCCCTCGACATGTGGGGATTACTACAATTGAAGATGAGATTTGGGTGGGGACAGAGAGTCAAATCACACCAAGTGTGAATGTATAAAATCTATGCTTTTAGCCAATTAAAAACATTCCTCCTGACAAGCTTTAAATTTATACCCTTTTTTCAACATCTCACCTTTTCCCCATCTCCCACCAATATGATACCTCCCAATACCAACCACTATGTAGTTCATGCAAGTAAGAAAATTACAACTGACCCCATAAATTTATACAAATATAAAATAAAGAAGTGGTATAAGTGTACAAATTAAAAGTTTTTAGAATGTGTATAATATCTGCATGCTCACATTTATTTCAACATTATTCACAATAGCCAAGTTATGGAGGTGTCATAAGTGTCCATCGATGGATGTATGGATAAAGCAAATGTGTTATGTACAAACAATGGAATACTTAACACCTGAAAAAAAAAAAGGAAATTATGTAATTTTTGACACCATAGGTTAACCTGGAAGATATTTTGTTAAGTAAAATAAGCCAGGGAACAGAAAGACAAATTCTGCATAATCTCACTGATACAGAAAATCTAAAAAGATTAAAAGATGGAAGCAGAGAGTAGAATATTGCTTTACATGTGCTCTGGGTATAACAGGGTATTTCTTTATAACATGACATAACCTTATAGCAGTTCCTCCCTCTTATCACGTGCTATTGCTGTCATTCATTTCACTTATAAACTATACTTTTTAATACAGTGCTATTAATCCTTTATTAAAGTTTTATATCAATTGAGTAAAAAATTTTTTTAAAAAAATTTACTTTCATCTACTCTTTTCTGATGCTTATTCTTTTTTAATTTAGATCCAGTTTACTGATTCTTCTTGAAATGCATTTTTTAACATTTCTTTCAAGGCAAGTCCCCAGGAAATGAACTTCTTCAATTTTGGATGATTTAGAGAAATAATTCTTTCTTCTTTTACTTTTGTATGATAATATAGTTAGTTATACAATTCTAGTTTGCCGTTTGCTTTTTCAACATGTGCTGAATTTAAGTATATCTTCTTCTTGCTTCCATAGTTTCTGATGAGAGGTTCACTGTACTTCTCATCCTTGCTCCACTATAAATAGGTTGTACTTTTCTCTGACTTCTTTTTCAAAATGTTTGGTTGGTCTTTGGTTTTACGCAGTTTGAATAAAATGTACCTTGGTCATTAATTTTTCAAATTTATTAGCCATCATTATTTCAGATATTTCATCTGCTCTCTTCTCCCTTTTTTCTGCTTCTCATGTACTAATCTCACATTTGTTATGCTTTTTGATAATATTCCACAGTTCTTGGATCTTTTTTTAAATTTCATTTTCAGGAGTTTCTTTAACCTGTATTCACAATCATGAATTCCTTCCTCAGTTATATATTTCATGGATCACCCTTTCAGAGTCATTCTTAATTCTTCTAGTTATGTTTTTGATTTCTAATATTTCTTTTTAATTATTTCTTTCTTGGATATTTCCTCTCTCTGCTTGTATTACCCATCTGTTATTGAATGTTGTGTACTTTTTCCATGACAGTCATTAACATACTGATCATAGTAACTTTAATTTCCTTAGAATAATTCAAGCACCTGTGTCATAAATGAGTATGGCTGTAATAATTTTGCTGTCTCCTAATAGGACATATTTTTATTTTTTAATAGATCATTTTTTTGGAAGCTAGATATGTTATATCAGGTAATGGGAAAAGAGAGGAGTAGATCTGTAGTATAAATATTTATGAAAATCTCACTGAGATTTTGGCTGTGCTTTATGTTTGCTGAATAAAAAGACATGAAATGCTTCAAATTCCTCCATTATTTTTCTCCTTCTTTTCTTTGTGTTTCTTATATGCTCCTCTTAACACTATTTCAGTCTTTGTGGTAAAATACTATTATTACTCTAAAGTCCTCTTGATGAGATTGTAAAGTTTGGGAGAGATACAGTATCCCATCACTTTATGACTAAATTTCAGTTTTGTGCCGAGATTTTGTAGTTGTGACATTCCACAAGAGTTTCTTCAATGGTCTATTTTCTCCCTCCTCCTTATTATTTTTTTTCCAGATTGCAGCATTCCCAGTCCTTTTATTGAAGATCTGACTTGAGTATGTTAATTTATTTCCTTAGTCACAACTGGAAGGTAGGATGTGGCAAGAATGGGGATCAATTTACTTCCTTCTTTGGATGAAATTTCAGAATTGCACTCTAGCAATCTCCATTCCCTTGGAGAATATACTTTGTTAAGGAGAAGACTCTAGGAATGTTTCACAATGACTGTTCTTCTCCTTCCACTGCCAAGACATAAAGGGTTCTATTCTATTTTTTTTCTCAGATCCTGATCATGAGAACCTAGTGATATTCCTGCAAGGAAAACTCCATGAGAATGGAAATATGAGCCTCATCTAAATTTGTGGCCTCAGGAGTTTTTGCTCCCAGAAATTCCCAAGAAATCTCACAAAATTATCATTTTTAGAGTGTTTCCTAGTTTATGGTTCCAGTATCTTCTCCTTCAGTTGAGTACATGTAGATGGCTACATCTCTCTGGATGTACTTGTCTCTCTAGATTTTAGGGTGGTGTTTTCCTAAAACCTGTTTCCTGATATGTCCAAGAAAAGTTGTTGATTTTCAGTTTTCTTTATTTTCCCTTTTTTGCAGTAATTGGGATAACAACTACCGAGTCCTGTACATGGTGAATGTAATGACACATATCTCTATTTGCCATTAGCAAACTAAATAGAATTGTAAAAAATTAAACTGAAAAAAAAAATCCAGCTGAATCAACTTATTTGAAGTGAAAACTGCACATTTTTGATCCAACTAGCTCCATTTTAAGCTTTTATTGTTTTGAAGCTACTATCTACACTTTTATGACAAAATTTTAGAAAACTCAGTGTACTACCAGAAAGTACTTGCTGTTCAACTGCAAGAAATGAAGTTCGCTGATGACCTCCAGCTGTTACAGCCTTTAGAACTAAGTCACCTTTTAAGCTAAGGTCAATCTCTTCTCAGATGCAGTCTCCTCCAGGCAATGCAGGGGCAGGGTGCAGATATTCTCGCTTTGTCACTTATTCTCAAATTGGAACTGTCTTCTAAATGGCAATCTTAGCTTTGGATCTCCCTACTGAGTTAACCAGACTTTGACATATCTACATCAAAGTTTAAGGCTTTCTCTGCTCACTCTTGCTACCTTCCACCATTTTTTTTTTTTTTCACAGATGTCTAATCTGTATCATTTTGGCATCATGTCATGTCTAATCCTACTTTCTCTCTTTTTTAACTTTCATGGCCATTGTTCATCAATAAGCTTCTTGAATTCCTAATTCTCTCTGTGTTTCCAACCCAGATTATACCACTTGTATATTATACTTGTTAAAATCATATTTTTTCTTAAAATTTTGCTTATCTCCAATTATTTAATAGGACAAATAACTGAATATCTCAGCTTTTCTATAGGCAAAATAAAGAATAGTTTATTTTATATATCTGTTTTGAGAATTAATGTTATACATTTATGGTATTTAGAGCATTGCCTTACAAATTAAGTATAATACATTGCTAATGTTGTCACAGTTATTATTCATAAAATTTACTAATAAATGTCAGTTAAAATGAATTTCAAGCTTTTATTTTACAGTTGTCAAGATGCGTTTATATGATTTTGTTTTACTTTATTTCTAAGTTTTCTAGACCCTATCCAGCAAACGATAGATCAAAGAATGTGTGTGGAGCTGTGAAAAAAGCTAAACAAAATATTATTT
Organism: Rhinopithecus bieti; assembly: GCF_001698545.2. Classification (NCBI taxonomy): domain Eukaryota; kingdom Metazoa; phylum Chordata; class Mammalia; order Primates; family Cercopithecidae; genus Rhinopithecus; species Rhinopithecus bieti. The sequence continues at coordinate 109,367 of NW_016823355.1, read as the reverse complement.
ATTTACTATATCGCATATATCTTTTATATTCTATATAGAGTTCCTTTAATGGTCCAAACAAATCTATCTCTTATAAACTCTAGTAGAAAAAACATTTGACTTTTTACCAGTTTTATTTATTTGTCTGTAGACCTCAACTATTTTACTTACACAATCTTGACTGGTTTTTATTACTTTAATTGCTCTTTGATAATGATCAATATTAAGTTGGTTTCTGTAGGCACACATAATGCCAACTATTGAAGTGGATGTTGTCATGCACATATCAAGGATTGCTTGCCTAAGGTTAAGATAACCAATTAGGTCAATGTTTTCCAGTCTGCCAAATTAATCATGTGCGGTGTATCGCTATTTTTAATCTATTTGAAAAAGAAAATAAAAAAAAAAAAAACAAGCATTTATCATTAGATTCTCTCTAGCTAAGGTCTGATTTCTAAAAAACTTCATACTGTACTCGAAAAAGAATTTCATAATTAAGTTAGATTACAATTTCACTTCCTACAATTCTAGTCAATAAAGAGTAAATTTATACTTTAAATTACTAAAAAAAAAATCAAAGCTTTCTAAAATATGCTAATAATTTAGGACATTAAACCTTTGTTGTGGAGGTAATACCACTCATTCAATTTTATTTCTAATTCAGAAACACTGAACAAAACTTTTAATTAAATACAATTTGTATGGATTCAATGCTATTCTCTCCCAATTTCTTGTGTAGGGTAACGGAACTGAAATAAAAATTAGTGAAGCACTCTATATCCACATGGATTTTGCTAGAACACAGAAGACAATGGAAGACTAGATAATTAAGGTGAGAATCAAAACAAAGTTCAATATTACTATGTGTTACAGACAAAAGTTTGATCTGGTTGAGGGAGATTGGAAAAACCTTCATGGAAATGGTGACATTCCTAATGACCATTCAATAATGTGCAGCCTCCAGAAGAGTGAGCTCAAGGGAGGCTGGAAGATCCAGTGCCATCAGTAAAAGACACAGATGGGAAATCAAAGGATTTGACTCAACAACTTAAGGAATATAATATAAGCAAGACTTTTTTGGTACATAATGATGTGGAAATAAATAAGGAAATATAAATCTGGGAGAGAAAATTAACTCTAAAACATAGAATACTTTGCATGACAGAGTGGTAGTTCACACCGGCTTTACCAGATGAAAAGTTGTTAAAGGCCTGTAAGCAGCGGAAAAAGGTGTCACTAGAGATTTGGGAGCTCTTCATCTAATAATACATTGGATAGATTGATGTTGTTGAAGAAACAGTTTACGTAAAAAGGTTATTCCTTCTTTCATTAGGAATAAAGAAGGTAATAGATTAAATAAGGGTAGAAGCACTGAAAATTATCAAAGGATAGCATTCAACTGAGAAACGTTAGTGAATTAGAATTTATATAGTGAAAGCATAGTCATTCTCAATATAATGATGCTTAATTTAAATGTACATAAAATATATATATTTATAAATTACTATGTAGAAGTTATTGGATTGTTAAATATAAAACATTTATTTATCCTACAAATAGTTATTGATCATCTAATGTTAGTGAGGAGCTACTCTACACATTCAAACAAAATTTAATAGATTTTTTTAACAAAATTTAAATACATTTAAATTCAAATGGGGAAAGAATACCATAGACAATCAAAGATGTTAACTTTAGTCTATAAAATACATAGAAATACTGACATATATGACCCATTGGTATGGTTGTCAGGCAAAATCTAAGAAAAACTCTTTAAACTAAATTCTAAATTATAAAAAGCATACCTTGAGAAAAGGAGTATTACTTTATTAGAAACTATAGAAAGTTCAATTGAAAAAGAACTCTGTTTAAGTCATATAAATTATGCTTATATGGCTGAGATGTAGTGAGATGTGGAGGAACAGTGGAAGAGGTGAGGCTGGAGGTGGTGGGAAGCCATATCTCAGAGGGCTATAAGAATATTTTAAGAAGCTTTATTTTACTTTTATATTTATAAAGCTCCTCTGGCTGCTGTGTGGAGAATTAATACCAGAAAAGTAAAATAAGAGGACATGCAATAGTTAGGACTTATTGGCAGTTACCCAGGAAAGACTCCAATGAGGGCAGGAAGAAGTGATGGAAAGGGTAAATCATTGGAACATTTATGGGGAGGTATATTCAATACTTCCTAATAGTAAATTGAGTGAGTTTTAAAACAGATTGGAATTAAAGATTATTTTTATATTTTGAAATGTGAAACTTGGCAACATATCCCATATTCTATCTTAGGCACATTTAGGAACAAAATTGGAATTTTGCCAAGAAATAACTAAGGTTTCCTATAGTAATACTTTAATTTGTGATTTCTATTAAATTTCTAACTAGAGTTTGCAAAAATAACATAGGATATGTGGAGCACAGCAAACAGTACAGAATAAATGTTTAAATGTGTAAATGATAAACCTAAGCTTGTTATTTGAAGCCATAAAATTGGTTGAAATCACCCAACAGTAGCATAGAAAATCTTGATGAGATAGAATGAAAAATCGGAAATAAAATCCTTGTGGAGACACAAGCAATAATGAAGGTTACAAATGGTAACATTTATATAGTTATTTGATGTTAAAAAGAAAGACCAGTCAAGATGGGCAGATCACTTGAGGCCAGGTGATCCAGACTAGCCTGGCCAAGAGGGCAATTAAAAAAAAAAATACAAAAGTTAACTGAGTGTGGTGGTGTGTGCCTATAACCCCAGCTACTCTGGAGGCTGAAGCACAAGAATAGCTTGAACCTGGGAGGCAGAGAGTGTAATGAGCCAAGATTGCACCACTGCACTCCATCCTGGGCAACAGAGTAAGACTCTAACAAAAAAAAAAAAAAAAAAAAAAAAAAAAAAAAAAAAAAAAAAAAAAAAAAAAGAAGAAGAAAGAAAAGAAAACAAAAGATAGTTGCACTAATCAGAAATCTTTGAAAATGCAGTTTGAATATAAATATTTGATTAATTTTATATAAAAGGTTCAGTAAAATGGAAAAGGCTTTAGCCCATTTAAAAAGAACAGTTTTCTCCAAGGCAAAACTTATGCATTGATAATTATTATTACCTTAAAACTGTGGTCAAATAATATCTATAGGTCAAAATTTTGTAATGTTTTGGTTGATTTAAATCTTCATAATAAAATTGCCTCTGTAAAAATATTTCTTAGTAGTAGTTGAATCCGGTATTCATATGGGAAGGGTATGTATGTATTCAGTGAATTTTATTTTGTGTAAAAGCATGCATAACTAATAATATAATTCTGTAACAATATTACTTAGAATCTAGAATATGCAAGTATACATATTTGTGAGATGCTTTTCTATAGGATGTATTCTCTTATTGAGTCACAAACAGCTATGTACTAGGTATAATGTTATATCTGGAGTAATAGTCAAGCCTGTTTTATTCTAGGAAAATGAAAATATATAATAATATTTCAACAAGGAACAAAAAACAACCAGGTAATTAAAATTCAAGATTCATTTATAATGGAAATTTTAGAAGTAGATAGAAATTTTCTTACCTAAAGTTTATCTTTCCTGAACCAAGAGAATATACTATAATTAATGGATGAGGGGGAAAAAGCAAATCCTTTTGTAAGAAGAACAAAAGATCAGTTGATGATTAAATTGAAGGGCTGGGCTTCAAAGAAATTCCCATTTTTTAATATTAATAACACCTAGGATAATCATGGGGTTTTGAGTGGAGAGTAATAGACTGTGTACTAAAGATCCAAGCGCTAATAAATGAGGGAGACTGATTAAGAAGTTTGTAGCATATATCAGAATTTCCTGTCATTTTAAGGCTGAATAACATTCCATTGTATGCGTAAAATACGTGTTCCATATTCATTCCTATGTCCATGGACACTTGTATCATTTATATATTTTAACTACTGTGAACAATGCTGCTACGAAAGCGAGTATACTAACATTTGTAGGAGACTTTTTTTGCAAATCTTGTGGCTATATGCAGAGAAGTGGCACTGCTGAATCATATGGTAATTCAATTTTTAATTATTTGAGAAACGACCAGACTGTTTTCCACAGAAACTGTTCCATTTTACATTCCCACCACCAGTGCACAGGAGGTTCCATTTCTTCACATTCTTGCCAATACTTGTTATTTTTCTTTTGTTTTCCTGATAGCCATAATACTAATAGATGTCAGATTATATCTATCTTATTATTGTTTTGATTTGCATGTGCCCAATAGCTATATTTAACATCTTTCACATGTTTAATTGTCATGTTTATATATTCTTTGGAGAAATGTCTAATTGAGTCCCATTTTCATTTTTGAATCAGGTATTTTTAAATATTTAATTTTACTAATTTTCTATATATTCTGTATATTAATACCCTACAGACATATTATTTGCAAATGTTTTTCCTGTTCTATGTATAGCCTTTTTAGTCTGTTGATAGTGTATTTAGATGCAAAATTTTTAAAAAACCGCTGTGAAGTCCAATTTTTTTCATTGCTTATGCCTATGGTATGGTATCTAAGGTATCATTGCCAAAGCTAATACTGTGAAATATTTGCCCTATATTTTCTCATAAGAGTTGTAATTTTAGGTCTTACATTTATTTAGGTCATGGATACACTTTGATTTAATTCTCGTATATAGTGTTAGGAATGGGTCCAACTGCATTTTTTACATATAGATATCCAGTTTGTTCAACAGTATTATCTAAAAAGACTATCTTTGCCTCATTGAATGGCGTTGGCATCCTTTTTGAAAATTATTTGATGATAAATGTGAGAATTTATTTATGAGCTCACTATTCCATTCCATTTGTCTGTATGTCTGTCTTTATATCAGTAACACACCATTTTGATTACTGTAACTTTGTGGTAAGTTTTGAACTCAGGAAGTGTGAATACTCTAGTTTTCTTATTTTATTTTTAAGATTGTTTTAATTATTGGGGTCCCTGGAGAATGCATATGAATTTAGGATGGATTTTTCTATTCTTGTAAATAAGTCATTAATATTTTGATAGAGATTGCATTGAATGCATAGGTGGCTTTTGGCAATACTGATGTTTTAACAATTTTGGCTTTCAATTCATGTACCCATAATGTATTTCCATTATTTGTATTTTATTTAATTTCTTTCATCAATATTTGTATTTTCATACTGTAAGTCTTTTACTACATTGGTTACTTCCTATGTATTTTATTTGTTTGAGGCTACTATAAATAAAATTAGTTTCTAAAACTTTCTTTTTGAATTGTTCATTGTTAGTGAATGGAAATGAAATTGGTTTTGCATGTTGACTTTTTATTCTATTACTTTACTGAGTTTGTTTATCAGTTTTTTTGTGTGTATGGAAACATAAGAATTTTATTTATGTAAGATCATATGATCTGTCAACAAAGATAATTTTACTTCATTCTAATGTAGATGCCTTTTAATTTTTTTATTGTCTAATGTCTCTTAGTTGAATTTCCAGTACTATGTTAAGTAGAAATGGTGGAAGCAAGCATCTTTGTCTTGTTCCTTAACCTTACAAAAAAACTTTCAGTCCTTCCCTATTAAGTATAATTTTATTATGGGTTTTTCATATGTGGCTCTTATTACATATAGCTTTTTTCTATTTATATTTTGCTGAGTGATCTGTTTATCATAAAAGTGTTTTGTATGTTGTCAAATACCTTTTCTGCATTGATTGAAATTAATATATGTATTTTTTCCTTATTCTGTTAATGTGGCATATGACATTAATCAATTTTCACATACTGAATCATCCTTGCACTCCAGGAATAAATTCCATTTGCTCATGTCATATAATTATCTTAATATTCTGCTAAATTCAGTTTGGTTTGCCAGTATATTTTTGAAGAATTTTGCATAAATATTTGTAAGGGATACTGGTCTGTAGTTTTTTTTTTTTTTTTTTTT
>NW_016823355.1:86432-102987 GCF_001698545.2 Rhinopithecus bieti | reverse complement strand
TTTTTTTTTTTTTAATAGTATTGTTGGCTTTAGTGTCAATGCTGTTGGTTCCAGAGTATGAGTTAGAAAGTGTTCCATCCATTCTCTTTCTTCTCCCTCTCTCTCTCTCTCTCTCTTTTTTTTTTTTTTTTTTTTTGGAAATGTGTGAGAAAGATTGGTGCTTGTGCTTCTTTAAGTCTTTGGTAGAAATAACTTGTGAAGCCATCAGGTCCAGGGCTTTTCTTTACCATGGATGTGGAGAATTGGTTGATGCTGCTGAGCTGAGCTAAAATTGACCAAAATTAACCGCACTTTACTATCCAAGTCTTTCCTTGGAAGTTGCAAGACTTTAATAAGCTCCAGAGTTTCAACAGGCAGATTTTCCCTATGTACTTGTCTGGGTGGGGTGACAGATTCTTGGTGCTTCCTAATCTTCCAACTTTGCTGAATGTGCCTGCTAGTTTAATTTTAGTGGTGGTTGTATATAATGATTCTCTTGCAAAGAGTTTGAAAATTTAGTAATTAGTTCTCATTATAGGCCAACTCCAACATACTACTTGCTGCAAGCAACAGCATTTTTATAGTTCAGAGAACATACAGAAAAAATAAGTTACATAGTTACGGAATGGTGGTTTTTGAGTGTTCAATTAAATAATTTTCAGTTGGAAGACAGAGAGGGCTTGATCATGTGTAAAGCAATGATTATCATTATAGAAGTGATAATATACAAAGAATAATTGCCAGTATGGAATAGGGGCATAACTTTGGGATGAAATGATTAAAACAATGAGAGACACACTGTTTTGCTTTAAACAAGCTCATTGATGCTAATAGGTACTGATTCAATTGGCAAGATAAAGAGGTTTACTTGTTAAAAATGGCTATGGATATAAACCCAGCAGATTCACCCTAATGAGTAGAATGAAGAGTGCAAGCATAAACTGAACTTAAAGTGTATTATCAGTTTTGAGCACCAATTATGGGCCAGGTCAGAGATAAAATAGTCTTCTCTTAAGCAGCTTATATTTTAGTGTGAGAGTCAGTTACTATTCAGATAAACATAGAAGACAATGTAAAATTTTTAGCCTCAAAAGTTTCTGAACGAGTGATTTATGGACCTAATGAGGTGTTTAAAAGTAGAACTTGCCAAATTTAGAGCTTAAGGGAAGACTTCCCTGAAGAAATAATAGTTGAACTGAAATTAATGGTTCATTAGGCATATTTTAAAGAGAAGAATACTAAGAAGTCAGGGACAGATTTCAAAAGGGCACTGTGAAAAGGAAAAGTCAGGGGACCTGTGATCCCAGGGAAGAGTGGAAAAGTAAATAATAAGCAGGGTATTTTAACTATTAGTTCGGAAACGAAATCAGGCTTCCCTTGGCAAAAAATAAATAAACACACACATAAAATATAACTGACTTGAATAATTGAAAAATTTAGATATGATTGAATTTAGTATTTAAATGATGCAACCAAGAATTGACTCTTTTGTAATTGCTTGGCTTGGAATTTTATTGCATTGTCTTCATTTTTAATTGGCTCCTTTCTCATTCACACAAGATGGCTTCCATGATATTTAGTTTCCATCGGTTCTGAACCTAACAATAAGGATCTTCTTTCACTAAAATTCTAACAAACAACCTTTGGATTGTTTTGAATTGAATCTATTTGGGTCTTCTGCTATATCTTTGAATAATACCTGTGGTTAGAGGGATAGTATGAAATGAATAACCTAGTCTAAGTTACATCTGACACTTTCAGCTTAAATCATATGAACTATTATAATATGATGGCAGATGTCTGTATCCCATAAGAAACATTGGGAAACTATTAACAGAGGAAAGACAAATGGTTCCTAAGCTTGCCAAAAAACAGATGTAATAAATACCTAGTCATATAGGACTCTTCACAATATGTTAAATTTATGACTAAAAGTGTTCTGAAAGTGAGATAAGTAGCTCAAAAATATTTAGTAAAGTGGGGTAATATGTCCCACAAATTTACATTTTCAAATGTTCACTATTCCCATAAGGATTAGAAAATATTGGGAAGGTACTGTATGGAACCTTGGGGGTCAGAATGGGTCACTGGTATTATAAAAGTCAATAGACCAGTTAGTTGACAAGGAGATTATGTATAAGTTAGCAGAAATGATAAAAATGGAAAGAAGTGGCCTGAATCTGGCTTAGACACTTTGAAATAATCTGCAGAAATCCCTCCTCCCTAACCATACACACAGAGATATATTGCATAAGTTTTCTAAAAATGGAAGGACAAACTGCAGACTACCAAACTGTATAGCCTGGGTGACATTAATTACAGAATGAAATGCTAATCAACATTTAAAATGCTGGATTTCTATGTATTATCTTCAAATAATTATATAGAATGTCAGCATATGATTAATATAGGAAGACTAATCATTGTAAATTGATATCAATTAAACTATCATAAACCTTAACTTATAAAATGTATTACTCTTTTCATTCAAGATTTCTGCTTATAAGGGCTGACTTTCAATTATTACTTTTTGATTTATAGTAGTAACCTCAATATCTAATATTATGCCACTGTTTGCTGCACAGAAATGAGTATCTGTACCCTTACAAAATCATCATTTTTTTTTTTGACAGAGATTAGAAGATATACCCAGAAAGTGGTAAATTTATTTTCTTTTTGTGAACAGTAAGACCAGGAGTTTTGCTTTTCACAGGATTCTTGTGTTAATCACAATGTGGAATTTGTATAAAGAAACAATTTGATGGTTTTCCATTCCATCTATAAGCCTCTTTTTATGGATCATTCTAACAACATGACTGCAAAGATGAGAGCTGCTGGGGAAAAAAGTTCAATTACATAAAGTGGTATAATTAGCATGAGTAATCTATGATCTTCCATCCTGTTGTGTCTATTTTTGCTTGGCATTTTTTTCAAATTACTGTAATTCATATCCTTACTTTCATTCTCAGTGATGACCTTATCATTTGGTTGAGAATTTTTGTGCACATAAGTTTCATGAGAGATATTTGTCTGTAGTGACTGCGGATATATGACTTATTTTTCCTCCCACAAAACTCATGTTGAAATTTGATCCCCAGTGTGGCAGTGTTGGTACCAGGGATGAGGGTTTGGGTTATGGGGGTAGATTCCTCATGAGAGGTTTAGCACTCCCCTTGAGGTTTTGTCTTCTCATTCTGTCGAAACGGGATTCATTCTTCAGAGAATAAATTAGTTCCCATTGGAGTAGGTTGTTATAAAGTGAGGTTCCTCTTCCTATTTGGTTGTTCTTCACAGGCACCTGCTTTCCCTTTGAGTTTCTCTGCCATGTTTTGATGCAACACGAGGCCCTCACCAAAAGCCAAGCTTCTTGACACCATGTTTCTTGTACAGACTGAACTATGAGTCAAATAAACCTCTTTTCTTTAGAAATTGCCCAGTCTCAGATATTCCATTATAGCAACACAAAACAGACTAAAACAGCAAGTTTATTTGTAATGTCTTTGGTTGGGTTATCAGTGTAATAATGGCCTCATAAATTAAATACAAATGTGATTCCTCCACTTCTATTTTTTGAAAGAGATGACAAAATTGTGATAATTTTGTATTAAGTTTTTGGTGGAATTCTTCTGTAAAACCACCTGAGCATCTATATTTATTTGGGGTTGAGCTATGTAATTATAGATTCTATATATTTGCTGGTTGTTCAGATTGTCTATTTCACGTTAGTTAACTTTTGGTAGTTTGTGGAGTTCAAGGTATAAGTCCATGTCTTTTAAGCTGTTAAATTTATGAAAACACAGTTGTAATATTCACCTATTATCTTTTAATGGCTGCAGAAGGTTTAGGTCTATTCTCTATTTCACATATGATATTGTTAGTTTACGTATTTTTGCCCTTTCATTTTCGTTAGTGTTGCTATAGCTTTGTTTCTTAAAGCAAATTTTCAAAGAAGCACTTTTTTATTTCATTGAAATTATATTTTTTTCCTAATTTCAATAGTGTTTATTTGAGACCATTTTGTATTTCTAATGTAAGCATTTAGTACTACTAATCTCTGTAAACATAGTTTTAAGCATATCTCAAATATTTTATATGTAATCCTTTGATTTTGTTTAGTTCTATTTATTTTCAAATATTTCGTTTGAGAATTTTCTTTGAAGCACAGATTTTTTAGAAGTATGTTGTTTAATTTTCTCTCTTTGAATATACGTTTTGTTTCTGTTATTGTAATTCCAACACTTTCATTTGTTTTAATTTGTTTTATGGTTCATATACTTTATCATGGTGAATATTTTATGACACTTGGAAAAAATATAAATGTGTATTCTACTGTTGTTAGGTGGAGTGTCATATGTATGTCAATCTGTTCCTGTTGGTTGAGTGTGTTATTCATACAGTAAATGCCTACTCCTGCTTATTTTCTGTTTAGTAGATCAATAAGTAGCTGGGAGCGTGGTGGAGTTTGAAGTCCACTGACCTAATTTTATATTTATCTATATGTTTTCTTTCAGATCTATTCATGTTTTATTCATGCATTTTGAATGTTTGTAGTTTGGTTCAGACGTATTCCTGATTTTTTGAAATGTAGGAATGTTGCATTTTTCCCATCCTTTCACTTTTATTCTGCCAGTTTTATTGAATTGGAAATTACTTTCTTGTAAGGGCTATATAATTTTGTTTTAATTCACTGCGCTAATTTCTATCTTTTGATTGCTGTACATAGATCGTTGGCATTTAAGTCAATTATTAGTATGTTGCCACTTAAGTGTGCTGTTCTGTTATTTGCTTTAAATATATATATTGGGGTTCTTATTTCCCCCGTATATCTTTCTTTGCCTTTCTGAAGGTTACTTGAAAATTACTTAGGATTTAGTTTCTTAATTTATTTATAGTGTATGGAGTGCGTCACTTTATGTAAACACACACACACATTGAATCCATATATATAATGGATTCAGTTGGTATATATGCAAGTTAGGTTACATGTATATATTGCATAATGGCGGAGTTTGGGCTTCTTGTGTACCTATCTCCTGAACAGTGAACAATTTACCCAGTAGATAATTTTTAATCCCTCTCTCCCTCCCTATCTCCTCACTTTCGGAGGCCTCAGTGTCTAGTATTTCCCCTATATGTCCATGTGTATCTGTTGTTTACCTCCCACTTTTAAGTGAGAATATGCAGTATCGGTTGTCTTTTCCTGAGTTATTTCTGTTGGGATAATGGCCTTCTTTTTATGTAATTTTAGTAGAGTTTGGCTTAGTGTTTCTAATACACATGTGTGACTTATATTAATCTACTGGTTTGAATATTTTACTCAACACTTGAGTGAAACAGGGAAACCACATTTCCCTTAATTCTCCTAATCTCCACCACTTTCAAACATTATTGTATTAAATATCAGATTGTGTTAGAGTTTCTATTTCAATCATCAAATATGGTTTTAAAAACTCATCAGGAAAAGAAAAGTCTGTTGCTTGCATTCATCCACATTCTGCTTTTTCCATTATTCCTTGTTTCTTTTGTCATGTTTCAATATTGCTCCTTTATTAAATTTGAATAACATCCATTAGCCAATTTTGTTAAGGGCAGGTCTGCTAGTGTAAAAATCTGTTTAGTTTTACTTCATCTGAGAATGTTTCATTTTCTCTTTATTCTTGAAGAATAATTTTACCAGATTTAAAATTCATAATTGACCATTTTTTTTCGGAAAGTTTTCAGACATTGCTTTTTTGAATACTCTTTCAGGCCTACTCTCGTTGTACATTATTACGGATATTTAGTGATACAAATACTGATTCTTTGCTTACTCCTCTATGATTCTCAGACTCTGTGTGTTTAAATTATAGTCAATTTTCTCTCTGTTTTTCACAGTGGGTGAATATTTTATTTTTCTGTCCTCAAGCTTACTTTTTTCATGCTTTCTGATCTTCATTCTGCTAGTAACTCTGCTGAGCAAGTCTTTTTCATGTTTAACTCTTTGTATTTGTTATTATATTGTATTGTAATACTGCATTGTGCAATATTAGTGTGTACTATGTTTTAATTTCTGTATTTAACTTGGCATTTTATAGTAACAATTTCCAATTATTTCTTTTTTTATAATTTCATTTCCTTGCTGATGTTTTCCATTTTATTTTCATCAATAATATTTGTAGCAATTGCTAAAGCAATTTTATGGTACCTTCTTTAAAATTCCTGTCAGTTAATTCTAGCATATTATTATTCTCAGTATTGGCATCAGTTGATTTTTTTTTTTTTCTCATTTAAGTTGTGATTTACTGGGTTTTGGATATGATGGACTATTTTGTACTTTATCGTAGGCATTGTGTCCATCATATTAAGAGATTTTGAGTCTCAGTTAACTCTTTTTAAAAAATATTTGTTTGTTAGGCATTCAGTATACTTACATTTACCACAGTGATAATCTTGGCCTTCTGTTTTGAGCTGTGGTTCAAATGACAATTGAGTTTCCAGAGCCTTTTAGTGTTATTTTTGTCTGCTTGGTTAATCTGGTGCCTGCTGGCAACTCTCAGATGGTGGAGGGTTAAGTGGCATCCTATTAGTGACATCTGACTTCCCTTGTGTCTCTGAGTAGAGACAAGTTTTAACCAAAGTGAAAAAAGAGGTTATCTGGTTGGGCCATTTTCTATGACTGGGCCCCTTTTTGGGAATCTGTTCACTCTAGTGTCTCTCAAAGGAGAAACTGATTCTCAGTCATGATAAAGAGATTATTTCCCCTGTATGCTTGTTTTTAATGACTGCTTTCTCCCAGTTGTGTTTCCTGTGAGTGATGTAGAAATTGCCTGGTGTTTCCTGGGGGATTTCTATTGGTTCTGTGGGATTTGTTTTTCTCCTAGATGCAGGGTCAGTAAACTCATAGTCTGAGGAGCTTTCTGTATTTTCTGTATTTTCTTTCTTTTTTTTTTTTTTTTTTTTTAACGGGGGGATGAAAAAAGACCTGCTGGTGTCCTGCTCCTCCTTGAGTTCCCAAATCAGCTTGACTTTTTCTTACACTCTCAGAGTTCTCCTTTGGTTGTCTTGTGTACCATCTCCAGGGATTATAGTTGTTTTAATAGGGACAAACAAAAGAAATTGGTTTATGACATCTTGTATCAACCCAGATCCCTTTTCTTGGATGTTTAACCTTCCTTCCACTGCAAGTTTTTCATCAATACTTTTTTTTTAATGTGAAAAGTATTTTCTACACTAGGAAACAGTCTTTAATGTTTATAGGAACCAAGTAGCAAACGTAAATAATTTAAAAGATTAAGAAGTTAAAAAGGATATATGAAGCCTGAAATTAAATTCTTATTTTCAATGAACAGACAGTACACATTATGCAGCTTGAGTCAAGTGGTTTTAGTGATCCAGGTTTGGCAGTAATGTGTAGCCCAGTATCACAGATGTCATTTTCCCCTGCCAAATACTTTGAAATTTGTATATTAATATAACTTTCCTTATTTTAAAATTATTTTATATTCTTTAACACTGTATGGAACAAATAAAGATTAGAAATTGGTAAAGCATATGTTTGTTATACATCATTTTCATCTTACTAGCTCCATTTTTTGTCACATTAAGACAATCTTATGATCCTTTTATTCAACAATTTTTACAATAATGTAATATCTAACTACACATGATTACTGATGTTAAGAGATGGATTCTGGATGGCACCATGTTTGTTTAAATTATGGGTTCATCAATTTTTAGTAATGAGAACTGTAGGAAGAATGAAATGAGATTTAAAATTAAAATTAAACAGAACAAAGTACATATACTATATGTGAGTTTTCTATATCTATTATTTGTGTATACTTTATATATATAAATGAGGAAATCGTACTGTCTATCTTTATGAAATTTATAATTTATTTATGAAGATAATCATGAATCAGCTTATTCTAGAAAAGGTGAATGGAAAATGATACTATGAATACATACTGCAATCCATTTAGCCTATTATTTATCATCATTTATCACTTCTTAGCCATGAAATCTAATGGAGACTTTCAGTTCTTATCATGACTTGTTTTTAACACATCTTCCTCAAATGTTCCATATATTTACTCTTTGTTTGGCTCTTTATTTTCCCCCCTTTTGTTTGAGTCCTGAGCTCACCTCTCTCCAAATCTCTCACTTTGCTTTTGATTCTCTTATGACCGTTTCTAGAATTATTTTTCTGTAGAGCTACATGTAAGATGGAAAATAGTTTAGTTGAATGTGTGAGAATACAATGGCTGTCACTTTGTTTCCCTAATAAGTGCTGGCAGGCAGGAGTGGAGAGATCTTGAGTTTCTCAAAGACAATACCCATGGCAGAGATACATGAGAGTGGGCAAAAATGCATAATCAATAAAATCTCAAGGTGTGGCAAAGACTTGTGAGTTTTTCTGTAGTTATAGAGTAAGCAGTAAAAGTTTCATAGGACAAACACACGTTTTAAGACATCCCTGTGGAAAAATCGACCTTCCAAAGTTATGGAGGTAGGATTCTCTCTGGCAATGAAGTAATGAAGCAGGCGTAACTAAGACAATCAGTACTGGGAAAATGTGTGCTGGACCTTGAGATAACTATGTGGGACATATAAAATTTTCAAAACGTCAGAGACTATAATGAGATACATAATATTAAAATTGACTAAGAGGTAATGTTGGGTCTAAAAGAAGGAAGAAAAAATGGCATCAATAGTGGGGCCAAATGATAAAGAATGTAATTCTAATGATAAGAAAATCTTCTCACTGCTGATATACAGTCAATCCATAAGTGGACTGGTATCTCCTACAATGATTTTCTTTTTTTCTGATGATGGGAAATAGGAAGAAGATGACTCATAAAAAGTAAAGGGAACTTACAGAAGGAGAGGCAAGTAATAAAACTCTTCAACACTCTGAAATTTTACCCAATATTTAACAGATAGATACTAATATTTAAACCAACAAAGGGAAAATGTATTGGAAGCAAACATTACAGTTTCTTATGCTGAAGGGAAATGAATATCTCTTAGAACTTGTGATAGATTATAAATATGTGTTTTATTTTGTATAAATCACAACAAAAAGTCAAACGACAATTCACATACTGGCCAGTCTTCACATATTCAATAGTAACAGAAAATTGGGGTAGGAATCAAACCAGATAAGGAGACTAGAAATGATGTTCACTTTGTACAAAAAAAAAAAAAAAAAAAAAAAAAAAAAAAAAAAAAAAAAAAAAAAAAAAAAAGGACAAGAAGAAGGAATACAATATACTGGGACAAAGGAATATAAATTCAAATATATATCTTAAGTGTTACTACCACACACACACACACAAGAAGAATATTATAACTATTGAGGTCATGGATATGTTAATTAGCATGATTTTGACGATCATCTCACAATGCATTTATATATCAAAATATCAAGTTGTGGCCTTAAGTATATATAATTCTTATATGTCAATTATAGCTGAAGAATTTAAATTATTCCATTCATTTCTGGAGTGAAATGAAAATAAATGCCAATAACAAATCACCCCCAAAATTCACCTCTTTGTGTTATCTGTTTGGAATTGTGCTGTGCATTAGTTAAAATGCTGAACACATATAGTACTTATTTTAGTCCAGTGACAATTGTACTAAGTCATACACTGTATTGAATATAGAATCAGAAGTCTACATACAAAGTGGTATAGATGGCATTTAGAGATGCTCAGGATATATGATCAGTATTCCATGACCTTATTATTATTATTATTATTATTATGTCATTCAATATGGATGACAAATTTGGTGCTTAGTATAAGACAAGTACCATTTTAAGAGGTTTGCATGTAATATTTCATTTAACCCTTGCAATGAACCTATATATTCTGATTGTTTACCAGTAATTAAATTTAAAAATACAGTGAAGACAAGAGAACTGCATAAGATTTCCCAACTGCTAAGTGTGTGTAATAAGACTTTGAAAGCCAGGTAATGGGGTTCTAAAGCTTAGCTCTTAACCAGTGTTGCTGTATTATTTCTGTTTTAGTTATAATACTTTACTATGTGAACTGACTAGGCTATTTACAATTAAATTTCTCAGATTTTATAACTCTTTGAAGACAACTGGAATGAAGGTTGCTAAATTTTGTTAATCTGCTATATTAGATACTTATTTTACCCACGAATCTGGGTTACTTTTCCAATTGGAAAGGTGTTTTTCCTAAGATAGATGAGTGTTTCTTAATTTCTTATTATGAGGAAAGCACTGGTCCCCACAAAATTCCATATGTGCTTGCTAAATCATAATCATCAGGAAACTACTCCAGATAAGCTTGTAAGGTAGCAACATTATATTTAATGCAAAACCATGTTTACTGTAAAAGCGCAACTGACAGAAAAACTGCAAAATGTCACTTGATGAGAGGCACCAGAAAGATATTTCTTTTTTTAAGATTTGAGTATCCTTTGAAAGATTCTGAGAAGGGCCTAGGGGAAGTAGGTCTGAGTTTTGAAGTTGTGATTAAAAGAAGCAACAGTTAACCGTGGATTTGGTGCTATTATGAGATGAAAGTGGTTGATGAAGTGAGGGCAAATGTCTGGCTTAGCATAGGCCTATTCTCCTAGCCTGATTAATGGCAGAGCGGCTTTTGCCCTTGTAATTTGAGCTGCCTTTCATTCTTTCAGCCTGAGAAAGGTTTTACTCTTTCACTATATGTGATGAAACCTTTGGAAAAGAATTCTGTCATTCTACTAATTCTACACATTTGTTAATACGTTTTCATATTTATTTCCACCTTTGGCAAGATTTTGTTAATTTTTTTTTTCATTACAAAACAAGCACTAATTTCACATTTATATTGACGTCGGCAGTCACCCTAGAAAATCTTGCTTCCTCAAATGAGACACACATTTCATCTAATGGCACTGACTCTTTCTATAATGGAAAAACGAAAGTTATGCAGTACACTGGAAACAAGTTGAAAGAGCATAAATTTGTATATATTTACTTATAGTGTACTCTGGGGCTACAGTCTTAAAACTTTCAGTGGCACTTCACTTTCTGTATTGCTAAATGTCCATTATTATTTAAATATAATACATTTCAATGTTCCCTGAATATTGATAGGGAACGACTATCAGCATTTCCATGTCTATGCATGGATCTATGGGGCACATAGAAGTTCTTATCAAGTGATTCCCCAAGTTATATTGACCAATTGGTCTATGCTTGTAAATGTCCCTCAGGGTATCACATGTGTAGTAAATCAAATGGAACATGTACGTATGCATGTTTTGTAATTGTCCATTTTAGAGCAGAAATGTTCACTAACACCAGGTCCTACAATTCAACAGATTTTAATGTGAAAAATAATAAACTTCTTTCACACTTCATTTTCCTTTTTAAAATAAATTTTGTATATTGGAGTTAGACAAATCTAATAATGAGTATTGCGTCTTTATCTAAGTACTAAGGTTTTGTTTTTAAAGACACTAAACTCTTGATTCTGAATTTCACGATAAGGAATTCCTATCAGACTAATTTGCCTAAAGATGGAAACTGAAATATTTAGAAAAATTACAAAAAGTGCAATAACCTATAAGTACTAGAGAGCCATAAACAGCAGAGAAATGTGGAGTAGAATCAATATGAAGAAAGAGCACTGGAAAATTTCTCCTTTTGTGGTCTTTTTTGCCTTAAGCCATTATCCAGTGGATGTGAGACAACAATTCTAATGGAAATATTCATTTTGTTGTCTGAACAAAATGAAATGTTGCCTGGAAGAATCAGACAACAAAATCTGGAACCGCGATGACATCAGGTAAGTGTGAGCAAGGGATGACTTGAAAAAGAAAGAGAGGGCCAAATTGGGAGAACTTCAAAATGAGTAGAGGCCTGAAGCATGTTTGCATGAGGCAGAATCCAATAGCCTAGACAAGATTAAAGAAGTTCATACAGATTTTATTCCTTACCCCTCAGAATAATGAAACAATTAGAACTCGAAGATAGCCAAGATAATTGCCTACTAAACAAAATAAGCAACTTAAAAAAAAACAAAAATCAGATTATCAACTACTTATTACTAAAAAATTTCAGGGGAGGCCAACCACTAAGAAAATAATACACACACACACACACAAAATAGAATTTAAATGTACACTATTTAACACAAAGAAAAGCAATAATAGAGGGATAGACAAATAGAGAAGACATAGTGCGTGCGCGCGCACACACACACACACACAAAATCACAAAATAGTAAACAGAAATCCTCCCCTATAGCTAATGACATTGGATGTAAATTAATGAAATACTCCAATTAAAAGGCAGATATTCAAGAAATGAATAAAATGATAGAATTAATTTTATTTATATGATATGAACTCTACATTGCATTACAGAAACAGTTTAAAAGTACAAAAAATTAAAAAGATAGATAAAACCTAAAAGTATTGTACCATAGGGAACTGGGAGGTTATATTATCAGACATAATAGAAATTCAGACAAAAATTGTTGATAGATAAAGGGTATATTGTACAATGATAAAAAGGGTCAAACTGTCAGGAAGATATAAAAATTATAAATATATACATGCCTTACAAGAGAGCTCCAAAATATATGAAGCAAAACTCACAGAATTGAAAGGAGAAATACAGCGTCAAAGGTCTAAAGTAAATGTAATTGGAATCTCAGCAGAAGAGGATAAAAATAAGGAGGCAGAAAACATATTATCAGATGTAATAAAGGAAAGATTTTAAATGTGAGGAAAACAAAAGTTACAGAATTAGGTAGCCCAGCAAACTATAAATAGAACAAATATAATGAAAAACATATATAAGTACACTGCAGTAAAACTGCTAGAAGTTAACAATTACTAAAATATTAAAAGCAGCTAAAGAAAAGAAGATATCATTAGTGATGATACTAATATATGCAAACTTCTTAGAAAGACAATGGAAACTACGAAACATCAGAAAAATATTTGAATTGCTTATGGAAATAACTGTCAATTTAAAATTCTCTATTAGGCAAATTACCATTCAAGAATGGAGACAAAATAGTTACAATTTTAGGTAAAGGAAACTAAGAATGCTTTGAAGGGTAACTGAACTACAAAAAGGGTTAAAGGAAATTCTTTCCATGAAGGCAAATAATTTATGCCAGAGGGGAAACCATGAAAAACAAAGAATATTAACAATGTATATAGCTGTGTGAATATAAACAACTTATTTTGCTCTTAATTTCTTTAAACTGTGTAAGAATATTTGAAATAACATTTTAGCGTTGTCTTATAAATTTTATGTTTATAGTTATAATATATCCAGTAGCTACAGAATAAAGAATAGTGGAGAGGATTTCTACATTTGATGTGACTACAATGAAACTACATTTTAAGTTATAATTAGTATCCACATAAACAATAAAAAATTATACATCAATAGCCATGTTAATTCAGAAAAAATAGAAATATTTTGAAATTAAACAACACACTTCTAAATAGTTCTTATTTTGAAGAAGAAATTGCTAAGTAAATAAAGGATTTTTTAAGTTGAATAATAATGAAAATACAATATATAACAATTTCTAGGTACAGTTAAAATAGTGTTTATAGACAATTTTTTGGCTTTAAATATCTTCATTATAAAGAAGAAAGCAGTAGAATAAATAATCTGTTTCTGCCACAGGATGCTAGAAAATANGAAATTAAACAACACACTTCTAAATAGTTCTTATTTTGAAGAAGAAATTGCTAAGTAAATAAAGGATTTTTTAAGTTGAATAATAATGAAAATACAATATATAACAATTTCTAGGTACAGTTAAAATAGTGTTTATAGACAATTTTTTGGCTTTAAATATCTTCATTATAAAGAAGAAAGCAGTAGAATAAATAATCTGTTTCTGCCACAGGATGCTAGAAAATAGCCCTAAAACTATTAAAGGAACTATATATGTTAAATACTTTTTTTCACCAATAAAACTCCAGGCCTAGAAAATTTGTTTTCAAAATTTTGTCACTATTTAAGGAAGAAATGATACCCATTTTATAAGAAAATCTTTCAAAAGTAAAAAGTAGAAATAATTTTAATACATTTTATAATGTTGGCATAATCTAATGGTAAGAACTGACAGACATTAACAAATGAATACAGATAAATATTCCTGATGACTTGAGATCAAAACTCTTAATAAAGTATTAGCAAATTACATTAATATATGTGTATATAGTTACATATGAAGCTTATATATATTCTAAATTTCTGTCTCTTCCACCAATTCATATGTTGAAACCTAATGAAATTATATATTTATATATAGTATATGATATACATTCACATAATATATAATTATACATTACATATATATTTATATGTACATATATATATGCACACACTAAATTTTTGTGTTTTCCTCCAGTTCATATGTTGAAACACAATGAAAGATATTAGAAGGTAGGGCCATTGGGTGGTGGTTAGGTCAGGAGGGCAGAGCCACCAGGTATGTGATCAGTGAAGTTATAAAAGAAACCCCAGAAAGCCCCCACAGTCCTTCCACCATTTAAACTCAGTAAGAAGGCACCATGGATGAACCAGAAAGTGATACCTCACTGGGCAGAATCTGCCAGTACCTTGATCCTTCAAGCCCTCAGAACTGTAAGAATTGCTGTTGTTTATAAACCATGCAGATTATGATATTTTGTTATAGCAGCCTAAATGGACTAAGACAAAAACATATACACACACACATGCACACACACACGCACACACATTACTGTGGCCAGAAGAATTTTCCCTGGAATGTAAGATTCATCTAATGTTTGACAATGAATGTGTATTTCACCATGTTAACTAAAATATAAAAGGTCCTCTCAATAGATACAGAAAGCCATTTAAGAAAATTCAACACTCTTTTATTAAAATTTTTAAAAAATATGTTCTCGACAAACTAGAAATAGAGGATAGTGTTTTTCAACCTCATTGACCTGATAAGGGCATTTATGAAATGCCTAACATAATAGTTCATGGTAGAATATTGAACTCTGTTTTCTGAGACTTAGAACTCAGCTTTTCCCACTTTTATTCATCACTGTACTAGAGTTTCTAGACATTAAATTAAAACACGAAAAATAAATTGCGTATACAGGGTCAATGAAACAGCACCAAGTGCAAGAGAAGCTCTGAGATATTCACCCAGATCTCCCTCCAGATAGTCTCAGTTCTCTTTATGCAACTCTCTCTTCTCCAGTCATCTGTGCTGCAAACTATAGCTCTTTTGGCCTTCATAGATCTCTAGATCCTTTTACTTTACTCAGAGACTTTGGTTTCTGCCTTGCTTCCCATATTTACACTGCAACCTGATGACTATTGCCTCTCAGTATATTGAAACAACAGTGGGTGCATGCATATCTATATCTACATCTAGATAGATAGATAGATAGATAGATAGATAGATAGATAGATACATACATACATACATACATACATACATACATAAATACACACATACCTATATTATTTCTTTCTGTCATGGAACATAAACCTTTATTTGTCTAATGTCAAATTTTTGAAATCTATTGATGCACACAGAAAAACACACACATACTCTGGTTTGTAGTGTTTCAGTGGGATGGTAAATAATCTTTCTGCTACTCCATCTTATCCAGAAACAGAGTTTTACTGAAGGGTATTTTCACTAGAAATATCAAATCTAGATCATCAGTTTGGGCTTATTAACGTGACTCTTTTACTAACCTTATTCTTCTGAAATGAAAATTGAAAAGAAATATATAGTTACTTTGATCTGTAGAAGTAGATGTTGCCGTGAATATAAAACTGAGACTAGAGTCATAATTTGTTTAAGGGCAGATGATTTTTTCCCGAAGAAAAGCATAATATAAATTAAATGTTCATAACTTACAATCCTAATCTACAGAATTGGTTTTTAAGAAAGTTAAATTGAATTTCAATCATGTAATAAAAGTTGTTTCATTTTATATGACCTCTATATGAAATAAGTGTTTAGAAGTAAGCAAAAATAACTTTAGTTAATTACAAGGTTATTATTTTATTAATTCATGTAAGTGAGCATCAATACGAAGATAATTTTTGTTTGTAAGGAAACTACTGGAAGGAAATGTAAGTAACATTAAATATTAACTTTTTAAGTTGAGTCATCTTTGGGCATGTAAATTACAATATATTTCAGTTTAATGGGCATCTTAAAGATAGAGTAAAAATATTTATTGAGACAGACTATCAAGACATATGAAAATGCGTCTTATTTTCACTTATTCACATATGTCTCTACATCTTTGTATGCATATACCTATCTAGCTGTAACACTTCTCTGAATACTCTTGAAACTGCCTTTGCAAAAGTTATAACTGAGGAAATTATGACAGTGAAAGACATCAGACATAACCGACTCCATGTTGCTTCTCACCTTTAAGCTGTCCTTTTTCATTCCTGGGTGTAGGCCAAACTAACCTTGGGAAATAATTTAGTTTATAGTTTAACTCTGAAACAAAATTGATAATAGCCCTTTTCTGGAAAAAAAAAAAAAAAGAAAAAAGGAAAAAAAAAAAAAAAAAAAAAAAAAAAAAAAAA
>NW_016823355.1:76115-83968 GCF_001698545.2 Rhinopithecus bieti | reverse complement strand
AAAAAAAAACCTTCTTTGCCTGAGGACCGGTCTGGTCTGCCTTTGTAGGACTAACATATTAGCTATTTAGAAATTAGGTATTAGGGGCCATGCCTGAACCTCCCCAAGTTGCTCCTGGGAGTAACATCACTATTGTAAAACCTAAGATCAATGCTTGTGATATTTTGCAGACCCCTGCACTTGATGGATCAGCTGACACCACCCAGAACAGTAATCTGGCTCAACCAGTTCTGTGATCCCACCCTGGAACAGAAGACAGCAAGGAAGACTTACTTTTACCCCCACGATTTCATCTCCAACCTGACTAATAAGCTCTCTCACTTCCCAAACACCTACCTGCCAAACTGTCCTTAAAAACTCACATCCCTGAATGTTCACCAAGACTCATTTGAGTAATAAAACTCTAGTCTCTTGCATAGCTGGCTCCACATGAATTACTCTTTCTCTATTGCAATTTCTCTGGCAAAGTGAACCCATTGGGTTGTTACACTCTGTGGCAATTAAAATACAATACAAATTTTATGTAATGTAATTTATGCTTTTCATATGTTTAATTTTTAATTTCCCTTCTAATGCAATCTTGAATTCCCAGAATACTGAGAATTCTAAGAATAATCTTTGTGATCATAGATGGTGATTTTGTTTTAACTAGGCAAAATGAACTAGAGAGATAAAGTTTGATGATTGGGTAGAAATAAATATAAAATCAACTTGAACAGGCAAAGATTTATAAATGCTAATATATTTCCTAGGTACTCTGACAAA
Source organism: Rhinopithecus bieti (assembly GCF_001698545.2). Taxonomy (NCBI): domain Eukaryota; kingdom Metazoa; phylum Chordata; class Mammalia; order Primates; family Cercopithecidae; genus Rhinopithecus; species Rhinopithecus bieti. Next base: position 83,203 of record NW_016823355.1, on the reverse strand, counting down.
TGGGAAAGGGTTATAGTTTATGGGTTACTCTGTATTATCTCAGCATAAATGACTTGCAGAATTATCTTCCAAAAAACTGAGAAAATAATAAAAATTGGAATACTTAGTTCAAACTCACTTTTAATCTGTTAAAATTTATCAATGCAAACCATTTCTTCAGTCAATGTCTCCTCCACATTGCTATTTTCTATATTTGATTATGACATTTTTGAGAGTAGTATCTCTGTTTAGGTCACTTTTCAGTTCCGACACCTAGCAAGGTGTCTTTAATATTTAATATGTTCAATGAATATTTATTTTAATTCAATAAAGGGATAAAATTTGAGTGGTTTATTAAATATTAGACCCTTTAATGTGATGATTATTTAGCCTACAAATATCTTATATGTATCAATATTTAAGGCATATATTTTTTACATGGGAGTCTGCTTAACAAAGACATGGAAAACAACAAAGTGATGTTTCCTTATGTTTTTGTACGTTTTATGAATTTCCTATTTCACAGTTAAATTAGAAACTAAGAAAATACTTTATTATTGGATGGTTTTATTTAAAACATAACAGTTTCTTTTTTCTACTTATAAGACCTGTCCCAAAAAAAAAAACCCTGGCATGTATATATAAATGAGTACAAAACACAATTATTTTAGTAATTTCCATACATGACAAGCCTTGGTCTTCAAATATATTCATACATTTTTATTTTATAAAATAAATTCAACTAAATCTTTACACTTTTCTAAAATAATATTGAAAATAGAAATGAGTCCAATATTCCCCTGAGAAAAGAACACGTATCAAATATATTCTGCAGATTCTACTGCTTACAAATATTAGTTCTTAAAAAGAAAATACATGCTGTAAAAAATTCTGTGGAATGGATACTCACTGCAAGCAGTTGGACATAAAATGAGCAAAAAGGACTAGGTTCAATCTTCACAAACACATGTGTAGGGTAGTTACATAAGAAGAGTTCCTTGCATCCTCCATACTGAGAGACAAATAATCTATAGGAAATAAAGAATAGTTTCATAAAGAATTCTGAGGTCATCGTCTTCAAATTGAGCACAACAAGTCAACCTCAACTGCTGTTAGGTAAATTCACAAATTTCACATACAGAAAATATTCATTAATAAAGAAAAGTACTCTGAATAAAAATAAGTGCTTGATTTTGGCAATGTATTTCCAAGGAAACTAAAGATAGTTGTTTTTAGAATAGTCTCTTTATCTAAGTATAAAATGTTGTAAAAGAAAAGCAAGTAAAATAAACATGTATAGTTACAGTTAACATATGTGATAAAATACAGACTTTCTGATAGCTATTTTAATGCGTACATTTATCTTGTTTAATTTTTAATATTGAGTTTCTATAATTAGAACAATACAGTAACTTGAACGTCTCTTTTCTCACCGGTACCAAAAAAAGTCACAAGGTTGGACAAGTTTCTATTGTTCGCCTCCTAAATTTCTTCTCCATGGTATTTTCTAAATTTTATTTTACTGTTCGTTCATTGATTGGCTCATTAACTCAGTAATAGTACCCTATAATGTGGTAGCTGTATTATATTCCTAGAATAAAGACAAGAATATGACATATTATTTGGGCTTTAGGAGGCTCACAGTATGATCAATATGATAAGTAAACATCAATTCTAGCAGAATGAGTAAAAATGCTGAATTACATTTCTCAGCAAAGAGATACAGAAATTGAAAAGTAGATGTTATTAGTTCTCATTGCAAGGCTAAGGAAGCCATTATAATGGAAGCTAGAATTCCCTTTGAATAATTTGGAATTTTATTTTGGTGACATTGAAGATATCACAAATATGTATTTAAAAAATAAATTTGATTACAGCATTGACTTTGTTTTCCAGATAATTTTAGAGAATTCTGCTCACAGTTTCAGGTTGAATGCCGAAAAAAAGAGGCATGTATATTTTATAATGAGACTAATATACTGTTCTAGACAGTAAATTGCAAGTAAGAAAGCTAGGACAACAGTGTGAAAATAAAGAAAATGTTATTTCTTGAAAATATTAAAGATACACTCACATTGTAAAAATATTTTATTATTTCACCTGAAAATAATAATTTCAAATTTTTACTGATTAAAATAATTTTACAATATTATGTCCTGTTTTATTAATTAAAAAGTTACTTATGGATGCAGAAATAGCAATGAACAAAATATTTTCATATTTTACATTACATATAAAAGATATAAAATAATTGCATAGTTTAAAATTAATACATAGTATCTCTATAACAAAAAAATTGGAGGACCTTGATAGACATGCAAATGTGAGAGTTTCATACCAGAACTAGGCCCAATCAATGTGCTTTTTTGTTGTTGTTGTTTTTTGTTTGTTTTTTTTGAGATGGAGCTTTGTTCTTGTTGCCCAGGCTGGAGTGCAATGGCAGGATCTTGGCTCACCACAACCTCCGCCTCCTGGATTCAAGCCATTCTCCTGCCTCCGCCTCCCGAGTAGCTGTGATTACAGGCATGTGCCACCACACCCGGCTGATTTTGTGTCTTCTTCTTTTTTTTTTTTTTTAGGTAGAAATGGGATTTCTCTATGTTGGTCAGGCTGGTCACGAACTCCCAACCTCACGTGATCCGCCCGCCTTGGCCTCCCAAAGTGCTGGAATTACAGGCATGAGCCAGCGTGCCCCCCACAATTTGTGTTTTAACAAGTCCTCAATATGACTCAGAAACACTCAATAGTTCCATAGGCAGATTTTTTGGATAAACATAGAAATTAACCATTCTGGTCTTAAAGCTTGAAACTTACATTTGTTTTATTGAGTTCCTTCCTTAGGAAATGTTCCTCTGTTCTCCAAAAACTGTCAAAGAACATCAACTCACCAGATCATCTCATCCAGGCAATGAGATGCCAGACCCCTCATCCCTTATGATTACCTCCTTACCCCTCGCTAGTTCATGTTTTCTTACACACAGTTGTAATTCTTTCCCACTATATAAAACCCTAATTTTAGACAGGGAGATGGATTTAAGACTGATCTCCCTTCTCCTCTGCTACAGCACCCCATTAAAGCCATCTTCCTTGGTAATACTCATTGTCTCAGTGATTGACATTCTGTGTGGTGAGCAGCAGGGCCTAGACTGGACCTAGTGTTTTGGTAACAATTCTGATGAGCACCAAAGTTTAAAAAACATTGAACTATGGTGCCAGTCAGGAAAGAGCCGAAAGTGGTTGAAAAGTTACTGCATATTAGAGGAAATCGAAAATTTTTGTATTAGCAAATTGATGGAGTTCTTATTTGGTAAACTCCATTTCTCATTTGAGCTAATAAATAAGAAGAGTGAGAGAAGTAGTGAGAATACTGGAGAATTAAGAAAACTTAAGTAATCTTCAGACAGAAAGGAAACCGAAGAAAGCAAGTGTTCAGAACACTTGCTTGAGAACAATTTTGTCTATGACAGATTACATAGATACTTTCCTTGTCTGGAATTCTACATTTTATTGATACAGTGACATAATATTATTTTGTAGGTTTTTACATTCTACATAATGCTCTTAATGTTAATATGCTCCTAGTTCTGCTGGTATGTTTTAGGTCTTTACATTTAGCTTAATCATGACAAGGGCTATTGCCTTCTACTATTTTGCTTCTTTAAGTTTTCCTAGAATAAGGTTTCAAAACAGTCCATAAATGTTTAGAAATGAATAATTTGATTAATACATGACTAAATGCTATGGAGACCCAAGCAGAAAATAAAAACAAGTTGAAGACTTACAAATATAATGGACTGTGTTTCCTATTATCTTGGCACATTTGAAAAGTTAATAACAATATTATGAAGTCAGGGTTAATCTAAAAAAGTGTCTTAGAGAGGTTGTAAAAGTAACAGAAACTATTGTTTTCTGAATTATTGCTGGGCATATTAAGCTGCAGTACTGGAATCTATGTGCTGTCTGCCTGCCGTAACTTGTCACAAAACAAGCAACCATTTGTGCTTTGAAATTTCCTTCATTCACAGAGCAATTACTGGACATAATGTGCTATATGCATTTTTTAATACTGCCATTTACTTATCCTATCTCATGTTGTCCAATAAATATGAAGAGGGAGCAAGTCCATGGAAAATGCTAGTACTTTTTTATTGTTCATGTACTGAAAGATTAAAAATTTGTGATGAATACAAGAAGGTCTCCATAGCAACACATGTAGTTAGACAACGTTCTAGATGATTATAGTGAGAGAAGTAATATCAACTGATTAAAAATGAATGGTACTTATTCCATTGAGACGTGCTTGACAAATGGAGTGACAGGGCTCAAGGACAAATGAATATCAAGGAAGATTGACCTGTCTCACTGAGTCATGTTAAAGCTGTTCTACAGCCTTACATAAAAGTGAGTGAATCTTCTCTCATTCTTAAAATGCAAACCTTGCCCAGCCTCAGAGCCCCATTTTGGATGTTGGCACAAATATTATGAATATTATGAATCATATGAAAATTCAAAAGCACTCTATTAACCACAAATGATCTTGAATATATTTCAGTTTATTAAAGAAACAGAAAGGAAGGCTCAATACAGGTATAAAGAGTAATCCCTGTTTTAAGTTCTTGAAAACTGTCAAAATTTGGAGTTACTGATAAAAATGGTAGGAAATATGAACTGTAACCATTTGAGACATCTTGACTACAACATAAAATTCATATTATACAGTAAAATGCCTGCCCCATTATTAAAATCAGTCTCGTTAGTGTTTATCATTTCTTAAATCCTTTTAAAGTCTTACTTTTCACATTTCAAGAGTGGAGCCAAAATGTCAGGTTAATTCTATAGTGAAAATATTAACCATAGCTTAAAAACTTATACTAAAGTTTTACAAAATGTACATGCAGAATGATTCAACTTCTACAAGTAATAACTTTTATCATTTTCTAAGTAGAATAGACTATAATGTGTACTGAGTACACTACAATTGACATTGTACACTGTGATTATTTCAGTGTATGGATTTTACAAACCACATCATTATTTAATTTCAATATTATCACAATTTAAAATGCTAGTTCAATCTCTCTATTAGTTTTTTAGAGCTGCTGTAACAAATTATCACACGCTTGATACTTAAAACAACAGAAATTTATTTTTTTCACAATCTGGAGGTCATGACTCCAAAAGCAAGGTGTAGATGGGGCTGCAACTCCTCTTGAATCTCTGTTTCTGGTGCCTGTTCTCATTCATTGTTTTGTGACTGCGTTAATAAAATCTTGTCCATCTTTACCTTGTGCTCTCCTCTTCTGTGTCTGTTTAATAATTCTCTGTCTCACTCTTTGAGAACACTTATAATTGAATTTAGCCAATCTAGATAATCCAGGACCAGCTCCTTCATTCAATTACTTAATCACATATTTTGTCATAAAAATTAATATTCACACTGTAGAAGTATCTTTTTGGGGGCCACCATGAAGCCTACAGTGGTCTCACATTTCAATTAAAACATAAGGTTTAATCAATTATGTTCTCCGAAAAAATGGTTTTAATTGTAATTTATTATCAAATGAATTTGTAAAACATAAAGATAGTATCATTATGACCCAAGAAAACCTCAAAGATATTTTCCGGTCTGAACAAAAAATAGTATTTTTTTCTTAATAACTGTAGAAAAAAAAATTATTCTCTACAACTTATTTCATGATGTAGATTCTTTTGTTCAAAAGCATTTTTATTATCAAATTATGCTTCAAGTAGTATAGTCTCAACAATGAAGCAGAAAGTAAAGTCCAGACATACATATATTTATATTTAAAAAGTAATGAAGCATTCTTTGGTGACAGACAAAAATGTAACCTTTTTTTGTTTGTTTGTTTTTTGAAACAAGGTCTCATTCTGTCTTCTAACACTAGAGTGCAGTGATGTCATTTCAGCTGACTGCAGCCTGGTCTTCCTGGTGTCTATCTAGCAATCCTCCCGTCTCAGCTTTCTGCCTAGCTAGGACCACAGGTGCCTGCCACCCGCACCAACATTTTTTTTTTTTTTCTTTTCTTTTGTAGAGATAGTGTCTCACTATGTTGCCCAGGCTGATCCTGAAATCCTGAACTCAAGCCATCCTCCTGCCTCAGCCTCTGAAAATGCTGAGATTACCTGCATGAGCTACCATGCTTGGCAGAATCTAACTTTTAAGATACTTTCAAAAACATGCTTTTTTTTTTGAGACGGAGTCTCTCTCTGTCGCCCAGGCTGGAGTGCAGTGGCCCCAACTCAGCTCATTGCAAGCTCCACCTCCCGGATTCATGCCATTCTCCTGCCTCAGCCTCCTGAGTAGCTGGGACTACAGGTGCCCGCCACCACGCCTGGCTAATTTTTTTGTATTTTTAGTAGAGACGGGGTTTCACCGTGTTAGCCAGGATGGTCTCGATCTCCTGCCTCGTGATTCGCCCGTCTTGGCCTCCCGAAGTGAAAAGCATGCTTTAAAAAAAAAAAAAATCAGTTATGAAACCATTGAGGATATTATTTAGAGATATTTCATAGCTATTTGCTGAATTTCAATTAAGTATTATTTTGAGTGTCTAAGATACCTTGTGTAATATAATTGTAACTTTTTATTGTTTCTGTTGATCTACAGCTTCTCATTGTAAATAAAATAAAGTCACTGTGAAAAATATACTTCCCGGGGGCGGAGCAAGATGGCTGAATAGGAACAGCTCCAGTCTCCAACTCCCAGCGCGAGCGACACAGAAGACCGGTGATTTCTGCATTTTCAACTGAGGTACTGGGGTCATCTCACTAGGGAGTGCCGGACAATCGGTGCTGGTCAGCTGCTGCAGCCTGACCAACAAGAGCTGAAGCAGGGCGAGGCATCGCCTCACCTGGAAGCGCAAGGGGGAAGGGAATCCGTTTTCCTAGCCAGGGGAACTGAGACACACAACACCTGGAAAATCAGGTAACTCCCACCCCAATACTGCACTTTAAGCAGACAGGCACACCAGGAGAATATATCCCACACCTGGCCGGGAGGGTCCCACACCCAGGGAGCCTCCTTCCCTGCTAACACAGCAGTCTGTGGCAATCTATCCGCAAGGCAGCAGCGAGGCTGCGGGAGGGGCGCC
>NW_016823355.1:59821-74139 GCF_001698545.2 Rhinopithecus bieti | reverse complement strand
CACTGGGGCCTATCATGGGGAGGGGGGAGGAGGGAGGGATTGCATTGGGGAGTTATACATGATATAAATGATGAATTGATGGGTGCTGACGAGTTGATGGGTGCAGCACACCAACATGGAATAAGTATACATATGTAACAAACCTGCACGTCATGCACATGTACCCTAGAACTTAAAGTATAATTAAAAAAAAAATGTATGAAATATTACAAAAGTTACAAGAAAAAAAATAATAATATACTTCTCTTTCATCAGAATATAAAACTGTAATCCACTTGCTTCATGAATCTAAAATTTATTTTTGATTTGATTACAGCTAGATATTTACTTACTCTTCTAACCGTTATTAATCATATATACTTAATATATTTTTTGGTACATTTAACAACTTATGTAGTCATCATTAATTTATCCTCATTGGAATTTATTTTTTAAAATTAAATAACAAGTAACAAAACTAATTTTGTTCATCTCAGTCATGTTTATATGTGATGAATTAATTTGTATTGAAAGTATAGTTGTGTTTACAGGTACTTAGTAAACAATTCTTAAAAATGCTGTAGAAGTTTATAGTAACTATGTTATAACCATTAATATTTCCAGATCTAAATTTGAGTGTGAAACAATGGTTACCTAAAACACATAAACACATTTCTTTGAAGAAAATCAGAAAATCTTGAAAGACAAGACAATAAACTGCTGTAGAATTTTTAACTTGTTGAAGTTATATACAGATACTTATATATACACACTATTTGCTTCCATGCTTCCTTTGCCACTTCAAAAGTCCCAGAGATTAATGTTTTAAAGGTGACAAGAGCATGTCAAGAAATAAGAACAGAGCGTATTTTGTACTGAGGCAACAGAAATATCATATTGTAAACACGTTTCTTAACCTTGGCTTAGACAGCAGACAGCCTACTGCTGTGTTAATAACCCCCCTGAAGAGGACAAAATGAAAATGTAATTATGTGATATAAAAAGCTTATTGATTTGTCAAAATGCAATCTTTCAAGCATTTTTTACTATAATTCTGCCAGAATTCTCTCTCATTAACCTCTTCATATTTTAACACCAGGAGTATCACCATTTATGAAAAATAAATGTAACTGAGATAATTTCAGTTTTACAAAGGATGTTAATTTAAAGGTTTTCTGGGAATAAAATTAAAAATTATAAAAAAAAAAAAGGGGAAAAGGGGGTATGGACATAGGTTTTATGAAAGTTGTATTTTAAAGTTATTCATGTTTGAAGTAGTGGCAATGGATATATATTTCATATTTTATTTGGTTAAAGGATTCCAGGTACATATGCAATACTTGCTATAATTAGGGAAAAGAAGGCCATGACCATATAATCAATTTAAAAACTTAAGACTGTAAATGTTATTATTCTGTTTAGGTACAATGAAATGTTTGAAGTTATTTTAGAAATATTCTTAAAGTCTTAATTCTCAAACTGAAGTTAATACTCCAAATACACACACACACACACACATATATATATTATATATATATCTATAGAGAGAGAGAGAGGGGATAGAGAGAGATTAAGAATAAATTGTTGCATATTAATTAATTTTTCAGTTACTTAAAGACTTAACATTTTATAGAATTAATTTAGTTTAAACTATTGGAGAGAAGTATTATGTTTAAAAATATCCACATAGAGCAATATTAATTTGATAATATAGGATAATAGTAAAAAATCAGGTATTGTAGTTCACTTACATTGATATAAATACCTACCTGGTTTCTCAAATGCATGTTCTTATATCCATGTCTTCCAACATGTACACACACACACACACACACACACACACACACAAGTTTACACAAAGAAAACATAAAATAGGAAGGAAAATTAAATCTCTTCTAAGCCCAAAAATGTAGAAAACTATGAGAATGCATCAGTGAAGCTATGATAAATATCTGTATTAAATATCAAATATTCACTGGATGGATCATTTAATGTCATTAAGCTTTTATCCAGCAATATAGATATAAAAGTATTTGTTCTATATCCCAGTGTGTGTATATGCATTGTACATTGATATATGGATATGTCCCTGGATTTAAATACATAGATTAAATGTGTTTACTCTATACTTTTTCTTTTTGACACATATTATAAGGTTATTCAACCTTTCAGCAAGAATAGATTATGCCAGATTTCTCTAAGGTAAAGTGACTTGTATAAGAAATATTTAATCTCCATTAAACTCCATTGTTTTTCTTAATTATTTTCCCTTTACTCTCGTTATCACAGAATTGTCATAGCACAAAAAACTTTTTATTGAAATATTGCAAAATAAGTTTTACATTATTTACAATATGCAGATAGAAGAGTATTTCTTCGTCAGGACACTAGCTACAGAACTTGTATAATCAAATTTGAAATTCTTGGTCTTACATGTTCTACATAGATATATAATTTTTATAGTCAAATTTGACTAAGAGAAGTACTAGGATAGCCATGCCAAAAAGAGGGAAAACTGATCACTTTTTTACCCACAATTAACCCAAATAATTATTATAATAACTTTGATAGTAAACACTATTTTTTTTTAATGAATGTTACTTACCAAACAGCATTCCAAATATCTTTTATATTATTAGTTCATTTTATTCTTATATCAATTATATGAAACAGGTATTAATGTTATATTTTATAGATAAAACTCAGAGAATTTATAGAAAGTACATTTAGTACAATAACTAATGAAGACAGTATTCAACTGCAGCTTCATATTTATTTTCTTAAAAATTATCTGCTTCCTTTAATATTAATTTTTTGAGAGGACCCAGTCTAATTTAATTTTCATATAGACCCTTCAGAAAGTAATATGAAGTTAGATGTTCCACATGTTGATAATATGTTCTTTAATTTTAGGAAATTAGATAAAGCCTAAAAGAAAGAAATCTGTCAAATGATCTGGAGAGCCTAATAACACATACCTGAGGCTGGACAACATAAATGTCTCCAACTAATTTAAATCCAAATGGAACAAAGAAGCCAGAAAATACGCAAAATATTATTAAATGAATTTCATGTTAAATTTCAGATGATATAGTAATTCATTTTCACACTGCTATAAAGAACCACGTGAGACGGGGTAATTTACAAAGAAAAAAAGATGAATGTTATCATTCATTCTACAATAGAAGTCAGTCTTGCAACAGTTGAAACTCAGGAGCTAGATGTCTTCACTGCATTTAACAGGTATGGCTTCTGCATTATTTCTACCTCCTGAGGCAAAATCTTGAGTGGATCTGTCTAATTAGTGCCACCAAGTTTGGCTGTTTGTAGGCAAACAAACTTTTTGTATTATGCTTTATTCCATGAAGAGGTGGGATTCACTAGTAAGAGTCCCCAAAGATACTGGTCACCAAGAAAGCAAGAAAAATGTACAATAAACCATGCTATGTGGAAAATTAAACCTCTCTATCAAGGTCTATAATTGGTGGATACAAAGGTGACAAAGATGATAGCTGATGGGGTTTTAAATATGGAGGACATGTTGAGTTAAAAATTTAATTCACTTTGTTCAGATAACATAGCATGTGTTTTTCTCCTTATTACAAGGCTTTCTGTAATATGGGGCAAAATAATTATAAAGAGAGTATAAGAAAATTGGATCAAAAACAATAACTCACCAACAAATGCATAATATATTGCCACTCTGCCTAACCAGAAAAATTTCAGTGCAAAAAATATTTTATTTAATTTTAACAGCAAGCATATTTAAACCTAGTTTTCTAGTTCTAAAGATTCCTTATAGAATGCAGATCATTTATTACATGATACAAGTATTCTTCTTAAATTACTAGAATCAAACAATTCAAATATTTTTGAGGACTGCTGTATGAATCAATCCGTATTTGAAATTACAAAACTGGTTATAATACATTTTAAAAACTCAATTTTCTAGAAACTGTAAATCACTATTTTGAAGAAACTGGTAGGTTTGTTTATATAGTATAGTATTTAGCATAAAATATTTTGAAAATATTCTGCATTTTATCATGTATGTTAATGTGAATTTGATATTTATGCTCACTAGAGGGAACTTTCCCATATAGCCTGAATCTTCTGCATTCCTTATATTTGGACTTCCTTTTATTTGGACAGGTGAAATCATAAACAAATGAAAAAGGAATCCTTGGAATAACAAAATTAACATTTAATGCACAGTATATTGTTTTAATAAATTCTCAAAGTCCAGTGAAACTGGATGGATGGATGAATGGATGGACAGATGGATAACTGGCTGTAGCAGAATGTATCATAATGCACTTACCTAATATTTGATCTAGACCTTGTAAATATATACCCCAAAATAATAATGTTTCCACTTCCCATATCATTTCTCTTAGTTGTAACAAAACTATTATTCATCTAGTTTCCTAAGACAGAACTTTGCAATTAATTCTTATTTCTTCTCTATCACTATCCAGTTCACATAAATCATTTAATGTAATCAGCATAACACAAAAATAAAAGCGGCAAAGCATATAAGAAGAGAATATATGTTTTCCAAGATTAGTTTATTCAGCATGAGAGGATTTTTGTAATAACAACCACATAAAATTCTTAAGGTATTTTTTTTTTATTCTAATTTTGGATGCAGGAAAATTTAGTATCAGTGAAAATTCACCCAAGTTTATAGTAGAGACAGGGACAGGGACTATGATAAATTCTGTGTGCAATATCGAGTCTAAGCATCTGGGCCTACCAAGGCATAGATTTTCATTTGTCTAGTTGTTGTTTACTCTTTTATAACATATTATTATTGCAATTGAATTTGCTAGTTGGTATTTTATCATTATTAGTAGTAGTAATAGCATATAGAAAGTAACTATGGAATTTATTTCATTTCTGCCATGTATCATGCTGCTAGTCCATGTTGTTTTATAAGAGGTCCCTTAAAATATGTCAGAAAAAGCTGGGCACAGTGGCTCATGCCTGTAATCCCAGCACTTTGGTACACCAAGGTGGGCGGATCACCTGAGGTCAGGAGTTCGAGACCAGCTTGGGCAACATGGCGAAACCCCGTCTTTACTAAAAATACAAAAATTAGCTGAGCATGGTAGCATGTGCCTGTAATTTCAGCTACTCAGAAGGCTGAGGCAGGAGAATCGCTTGAACCCAGGAAGCGGAGGTCGCAGTGAGCTGAGATCATAGCACTGCACTCCAACCTCGGTGACAAGAGTGAAACTCCATTTCAAAAAATAAAAAAAGTCATAAAATACATACTGTATTCTCACATCTATCAATAAGTATATTAAAGGAAGGAAGTCATTGAACATTTTAATTACATTTTCTCTGCAAATTAGTTGGCTAGACAAGATAATGTCTGTAGACGTTTTGGCTTTTAGTATTGTTTACTAAAAAAAGAAAGATAAGTAAATAATTTCATACATCATACTGTTAGCTAATTTCTTAAATGTGATTTTTCAACGTATTATCTATCGGTATTCCTATTACAGAAACTTAAATTACTTTTCCTTATTTCTGCCAACTTTAAAATCTTCTAGTTCTTTTTCACTTTCTATATTGATAATTGAGCTGAAACGATCCTTTGTTCCTGTAGGTTTCATCAATGTTACTGTAAAACAATTAGCTATATTTTTTATTTTATAATATTGTACTTTTGGTACAGGGTCTTGCTCTGTTGTCTAGGTTGGAGTGCGAGGGTGTAATCACCACTCACTGCAGCATTGATCTCCTGGACTCAAGCAATCTTCCAACCTCCTAAGTAGCTGGGACGACAGGTGCATAGCACCATACCAGGCTAATTTTAAAAACACATATTTGGTAAGGAGGAGATCTCACTATGCTTTCCAAGCTGGTCTTGAAATCCTGAGCTCAAGGAATTCTCCCGACTCAGCCTGCCAAAGGTATTGGTATGGCAGGCATGAGCCACCACAGCTGGCCAATGCTATTTTTAAATTTTAATTTAACTTTTATGCTTCTTTCTTACATTGGCTATTTATCAAAGGTTAATCTATATTCAAGACAAGAAGAAGAGAAGGTTAGTGAAAGAGGAAAAAATACCTTTCTATTTCTTTTTCTATTTTGGGCATCAATAAAAATAGTAAAACAGCCACAGAGCAGGGAGAGGCCATGCTAAGAAACAGTACCTTGCCTTGAATTAAGATAGCTGCTTCCGTGAGCAAAAATGCACAATTTTAAAATTCTCACTGATTTAATGGCATAAATGTGTATAAAACTGAAGATATGATGAAGAAATTAAGCTGAAAATATGTGCTAATCATTGTTTGAGAGTGTGCGTGTGTTCTTTATAAGAGGTCTGTACATTTAAAAGTTCTGTTCTCCTGTTCCTAACGTTTTGTCTGAGAGCTCAGAGATAATTAATGGTACTAATTTAAGTGTGTGTTATAAATTAACAGCACTGCACCTCACCCACAAGTGACTCATTAGTAGGAACATATGATCATGCAATCCTATTGACATATACTACTACACGGTTTCCATTAACGAAAAAAGAATATATAAAATGTGGGAGATGAGAGTTGAGATTCATGTATTCACAGTAGAAAACATAAGTTTCTAGTGTTTCTTAAGCAGGATGTTGATATCATGTTGGCTAGATAATACTACCTTCAGGTTTCACTGTCATTAGGTAGACAATTTTAAGGTTATGCCCTTTTTATGTCCATAAAAACTTTTTACATTATGGATTTGGGGCTATAATAGAATTCTATATCCAGAGATATGCCTACTACGTGTCCTATTTTAGAAAGCATAGAGTTTTCATTATTTCACCTCAGATTATTTAAGATATAATTATATATTTTTTTTATGTAGGAAGAGAATTTGATTCATCAAGCCATGTATAAGAAAACAAGAACATGAAATAAACATATATGCAAGGTATTAACTCTCTCTTAACCTCAGTCTCCATGAAAGCAGAGTCTAAGTCAAAACCCTGGGCCAGTGATGATTTAGAAAATGATCTCCAAAAGCAAGAAAGAGAAGCCGACGGAGTTGACTGAGGTAAGAAGAAAATCAATATAAGAAGCATTAGCAAGGTGACCGCTGCTAAGGCTGATTGGTAAGCTTGCTCATAGACTCCTAGAGGCTTCATTTTATGGTTTTGTGCAAAAAAGATTAAAGAAAATGGGCTGTATTTTTAAGGAGAGACCTAAACTTCAAGGCGGTTCTTAAGCTTCCCATTCACTTTCTAGAGATTGAAAAATCTCTAAATAAAATACATTCATAAGTTATTTTATAAGTAGTAAAGAATTGGAGTTTTTCCACTGACTTTAAGATTTGGAATTTGGAGAAAGTCAACAGTGTTTTTGGAATGAAAATATTTCTGGGTGGTCTCCTGTAACCAAAGATGAGGAAAGAGAGGATACTAAGCTTTGTGCCCTAAAAGTCTACATTCATAAAAGTTACATTCTAAATGCCTAAGCATTAAACTCCCGAGAGAGACATTAAAAGTGGATTTGCAGAGTAACCTGTGAAAACCATATTAGGCATAAATGGGAGGTTTTCATATGGTAATGTGTGCTTACTACCAGTATAAGTCTGACGCCAAAAGATTTGATCAGATCATCAGTAGAATCATTACAGCTTCTCTCTAACTTTAGAAAGCTTAAATATCGACATTGGAACATGGAGCCATACATGCAATTCAAAGATTAAAAAATACACCAATGCTCTTCCAGAATATTCTGCCCCCTGTCAAAAGTAGGAAGTGTTTATCCATAAGATACCATCAACAATTACTCAAGGTGTGCCGTGTGTTGCCTCTTCTACCTTTTCTAGGTGTGAATTTGTGACTGCCTCGTGCTTTATCACAGTTGCCATCCTTTATGTATCAGAGATTTCCCAGAGGAGGAAATGGAAGATCCATAGCAAAATTTGCGTCAGGAGGCTGACCTTGCACTTAACGAGAATAATCAAAGCCTGCTTAAAAGTGTTTGCAGATAAAACAACTTGAGGTGGAGTTGGGACCAAGAGAACTTGTCATGGCATGCAACTGTTGACCCGTAACACCTGCAGTACTGCTCCATGCAGTGTTAACTAAAGAACTAACTGATGAGTTACTTTAATCACAAAGTACAATTTTTATAACAGTACTACTTAAGTGAAATCTAATGAATTAAAGTATAAATTAATTTTTAATTTTCAAACTCTTGAATCTACTATTTTAGAATTTCTAAGATGTTATAAAAGCAAGAAGTATGTCAACTGAGGATTTAGAAACAAAGTGACAAGCGAACCTGGAAGTAACATATTTTCAGCTGGAGATTGAACACATGACCACCAGGAAAATTGTTACAACCTGGAAGTACCTTGGAAATAAATCTGAGCTTCCTGATTGCATAAGGGTTAT
The DNA here is from genome assembly GCF_001698545.2 of Rhinopithecus bieti. NCBI lineage: Eukaryota > Metazoa > Chordata > Mammalia > Primates > Cercopithecidae > Rhinopithecus > Rhinopithecus bieti. Next base: position 65,771 of record NW_016823355.1, on the reverse strand, counting down.
GAAAGCAGGAATTTTTGTGAGTAAAAGGAAAATTAAGAAGATTTAGAAGATTGTTTTCTGACCAAAAATGATGGTTTATTTATGGTTTAGATGTTCCATAATCAAAACCAAATCATCTATGAAATAATTTGAACTTTGATATAATTTTGTTTCCTGGGGAAAACAGTTTGCTGTTTTGAAAAATACACACATTTAATTGACAGACTTCTCAAAACAATTGTTTTTAGTAAAACAATACATACTCTTTAGCTGTTTATAGTTGAATTAACTATTAAGGATTGTATTAAAGAACTAGAAAGAGTAAAACTTAATTATCCTAACAAATGAACACAGAAGAAACAGGATGCATCCACAGGTGGCAAATCATCTCAACTGTGAGTGAAATGCGAAAGCAAAAGTAGTAGCCAGCTGTTCAGAGCAGTGCAAATTGCACACAGCAAACCTAAACTGAATATCCAAGCTAAGGCTTAATGTAATTCCTTCAAGGCATCAGATGCTCATAGAGGTAGAGAGGAGGAGGACAATTTATTGTAGAAAATTACATTTATATTATGATCTCTGATCTAGATATTACATTGAAGATCTCTCATAGTCTGTAGTCCAATATTGGAAACACAATTTAGTTCTACTGGCACAGAAAATGAAGATTTAGTATTCAGTATTAAGCTTCAGTATTCAGTAATACTTAGTATAACCATCTGGAATGAGACCCTGTTAGTATACCATCCACTCTTAGGCAGATGTTAGACAAACTGTGTGGAGAATAACTAGACTAGGTATATAAAAAATGAAATAATCACAGGTATTTCTCAAAATAAAATATGTTTTCATTGTTCATGGAGAGTAGAAAGAGAAAAAGATTCAATATTTAGTAACTGACAAAAATGATGAACTAATCAATAGAAAAATGTAGATATAATTTTATTCTAAATGAACACATAAGATGAAGCATAGTAAACAATAATCACCACAATATTAAAACAACCAGGAGATTCCATTAATGAAAATATTATACAAGTGAACATTAATGAAATGGCAAGAAAAAAGACACTAATTATCTCCACCACAATAATCACATAGTGGTGTTTTATCTCTTTAAGGTTTTTCCATAATTTTAGTAGTTATAATTGTATCTAATTTGGCTTTTCCACCATATGAAAAATTATTCCTGAATATGAGGAATTTCTAAAACATTTTTAAAAAAAACTAATTTGAGGCTGGACACAGTGGCTCATACCTGTAATTACAACATTTTGGGAAACTGAAGCTAGTGGATCATTTGAGGTCAGCAGTTCGAGACCAGGATGGCCAACATGGTGAAACCCTGTCTCTACTAAAAATACAAAAATTAGTCAGGCATGATGGCATGCACACTTGTAGTCCCAGGTACTCGGGAGGCTGAGGCAGGAAAATCACTTGAACCGGGGAAGTGGAGGTTGCAGTGAGCCAACATCAAGTCACTGCACTCAAGCCTGGGAGACAGAGCAAGACTCCATCTCAAAAAAAAAAAAAAAAACACTTTGTTTAAGAATGATAGTATATGCACTAAATAGCTTTAAATCTTTTACCACTTATTTTAAAATGAGCAATTCCTGCAACTTTAAACTGTCTTTGATATTTTCATTAGCATATGTGTTACATTCACATAAATTATGAACCAAGAACACAATGTTATTATTTTGTTTTAAAGGCGTGAGTATTTTTTAAAACTCAAGAGTGAAAATAAAGTGTTTTATTTTACTCATATTCATACATACAATGTACTTTCTTCTGGCTTAAAAAAAAATTCTTTTTCTTTCCATGTCATGGCAGCACACAAATTAGCTGCCATGATACATTTTAAAAAGTGATATTTAGCATTTTTATAGTTCATGTTCTTTGGTAAAAGAAATATTCGTTAATATTATTTCATCAGAAAGGTATTTATATAGCTTTCGTTCTTTTAGTGCTCTATATTTTTGTTAAATGTGGAATGCCAAGTTGACATCTATTCTTAGCAATAAAAAACTAGTTTTCCACTGCCCATAGTTTCTGAATACTCAATCAAGTTTCTTCACTTTCAAGATGTCATTTTTCCTCTTATTTAAGTCAACTTGTTCACTGGTTTTCAGCTATTTGACTGTAATATACCTATGTGAGTTTTTGTTGGTTTGTTTATATTCCATCTTGTTTTATGAGCTCTTGAATTTCCACATTTATGTAAATATGTTTATTTTCAACAAGCAGATATTATACTCCCATTCTTTGAAGTACTCTCTTCTTTCCATAAGGACTATAATTACACATATGTTTGAACTTTTAATACTGTCACATATATCTCTGAGTTACTTATTTCTCTCAAATAATTTTCTTCTGTGTTTCAAATTAGATAATTTCTATTGGTCCATCTTGAAGCTTGATGTTTCTTTCCTTTCCACTGTCATTTTGCTCATAAGCTTAAATAGTGAATTTTTTTATATACTGCATTTTTCACATCTAGAATTTAAATTTGGTTTATGAGTATCTATATTTCTGCAGAGAATGTTTATCTTTTTACTCATTATAAATTTTCTCTACATTCTTGAACAAAGGTGTAATAACTGCCTTAAAAGGGTTTTTTTGTTTGTTTTTTTGTTTTGTTTTGTTTTTGCAGACTGTAGGTTATTCCAGTTTTGGTCTTGTTAATTTTCTTTTTCTTTTTAATGAGCCATATTTTCTGTTTTGTGGGGATTTTTTTACATTGAGAACAATATGATACACTGTAGAAATGATGCATTCTGCCAAATTTTCTGCAGAAAATTATATTTTTAAGAAGGTAGTTGATTTGGCTGAATTCATATTGTAACTATTTCTTAAGCAACAGAGAGTGTATTAAATTTCAGTTCAATTCCTTTAACTTTAGCTTACCTGCATGAAACCTGATTATACATTTGTGGTTCGTGGATCTGTAATAAAATGAGCAAAGAGTAGAGGTAATATGAAGAAAGTCAATCTCACTTCTTTGACATTTCTCACTTTTCAAAACTCTGCTTGACCAAACCCAGTATATGGTTTTTCAGCACAAGATTGCATGTTTTCTATTAAAACGTTACTTCTTATTGTATAAACTTTGATAAGATCTATAAAAATAAACTTCAGATATATTTGGGAACTGCCACAGTTTTCATTGCACACTGGGAATTGTTTGTCTCTTATTCTATAATATATCTCCCAGCCTCTAACCTCAGGCCACATTGGCCTTTTAGGTAATGCAATGTGCAATGCTTCTTACCACAGAGCCTGTGCTTTTGCTATTGTCATTGTCTAGAACCCAGCAGAAATGTATTAGTTTGTTTTCATGATGCTATGAAGAAACACCCAAGATTGGATAATTTATAAAGAAAAGAGGTTTAATTGACTCACACTTCTACATGGCTGGGGAGGCCTCAGAAAACTTACAATCATAGTGGAAGGGGAAAAAACATGTCCTTCTTCACATGACAGCTGGAGAGAAAAGTGCTGAGCAAAGCAAGGGAAAGCCACTTATAAAACCATCAGATCGCATGTGAACTCACTCACTATCACAAAAACAGCATGGAGAAACCTCCCCCATAATCTAATCACCTCCCAGGAGGTCTCTCCTCCAACACATGGGTATTACAATTTAAGAAGAGATTTGGGTGGGGACACAAAGCCAGACCATATAATTCTGCCCCTGCTACCTCCCAAATCTCATCTTTCTCACATTTCAAAACACAATTAAACCTTTTCAACTGTTGCCCCAAATTTTATTTCATTTCAGCATTAACCCAAAAGTCCAAGTCCAACATTTCATCTGAGATAAGGCAAGACTCGTCCACCTATGAACCTGTAATATCAAAAGCAAGTTAATTACTTTCTAGATACAATGTGGGTACAGGCATTGCGTAAATATGCCATTCAAAATTGGATGAATATTGACCAAAACAAAGGGGTCACAGGCCCCATGCAAGTCCAAAATTCAACAGAACAAACATTAAACCTTAAAGTTTCAAAGTTATCTCCTTTGACTCCATGTCTCACATCTAGGTCATGCTGATACAAGAAGTGAACTCCCATGGCATTGGTCAGCTCTGCCCTGGTGGCTTTGCAGGGTACAGCCCCCCTCCCGGTTTCTTTCTTGGTATCTGTGGCTTTTCCAGATGTGTGGTGCAAGCTGTTGGTGGATCTACATTCTGGGGTCTGCAGGGTAATGACCCTCTTCTCACAGCTCAACTAGACAATGTCCCATTGGGGATTCTGTGCACAGCTCCAACCCAACATTTCCCTTCAGCACCGCCTTAGCAGAGGTTCTCCATGCGGGCTCCACCCCTGCAGCAAACTTCTGCCTGGACATCCAGGTATTTGCATACTTCCTCTGAAATCTAGGTGAAGGTTACCAAACCTCATTTCTTGACTCTGCACACCCACAGGCTCCACACCACATGGAAGATGCCAAGGCTTGGTGCTTACACCCTCCAAAACATTGGCCTGAACTGTACCTTGCCCCCTTTTACCCATAGCTGAAGCTGAAGCAGCTGGGACACAGGGCACCATGTCCCGGGACTGTAAAGAACAGGGGGATCTGGGGCCAGCCCAAGAAACCATTTTTTTTTTTCCATCTAGGCTTCCAGGCCTGCAAGGGGAAGCACTGCTGTGAAATTATCTGACATGTCCTGAAGACATTTTTTCCCATTGTCCTAGCAATTAACATTCGTCTCCTTGCTACTTAAGCAAATTTCTGCAGAAGGCTTAAGCTTCTTCCCAGAAAAGAGATTTTTCTTGTCTACTGCATCACCAGGCAGCAAATTTTCTAAACTTTTATGCTGGGTCTTCTTGAATGCTTTTCTGTCTAGAAATTTTTCTGCCAGATACCCTAAATCATATCTCTCAAGTTCAAAGTTCCACAGATCTCTGGGTCAGCAAAATGCTGCCAGTCTCTTTGCTAAAACATATCAAGAGTAACCTTTGCACTAGTTCCCCACAAGTTCCTCATCTTCATCTGAGACCACCTCAGCCTGGACTTCATTGTCCATATCACTAACAACATTTTAATCAAAATAATTCTACAAGTCTCCAGGAGGTTCCAAACTTTCTCATGTCTTCCTGTCTTCTGAGCCCTTCAAGTCTCTAGGAATTTCCAAACTTTCCCACATTTTTCTGTCGTCTTCTGATCCCTCTGAAGTGTTCCAACCTCTGTCTGTTACATAGTTCTAATGTTGTTTCCACATTTTTTGGGGATCTTTAATAGTATTGCCCCTCTACCTCAGTCCATATGTATTAATTCATTTTCACACTGATATGAAGAAATGCCTGAGACTAGGTACTTTGTAAAGAAAGGAGGTTTAACTGACTCACATTCCACATAGCTGGGGAGGCCTCAGGAAACTTACAATTGTGGTGAAAGAGGAAACAAACATGTCCTTCTTCACATGGTGGCAGGAGACAGCAGTGCCAAGCAAAGTTGGAGAAAGCCCCTTATAAACTATCAGCTATCATGAGAACAAACTCACTATAAGAGAACAGCACGGAGGTACTCTCTCCATCATGTAGCCACCTCCTATGAGGTTCCTCCCTCAACACATGAGCATTACAATTCAGATTGCAATTTAAGAAGATATTTGGGTGGGGACACAGAGTCAGACCATATGAACAACCATACACTATTCTTTGATTCCTGTATTTCCCAGACATACGCTCATTTAACCAGTTAATTATTAGTATTTAAGGTCACAGCACAGTTGCCTATTTTTCCTGGAATATTTCATTAAAATCAAATAGGTAATCAGTTTTCTCACTAGACACATGGTCTATAATTGTTGAATGAATGCATACATGAAAAAATACCATGGAATTATTAAAAGAAACCATAAATTAGTAAATGTATGAATGAATAAATAACATTGATGAACTCCCAATGTTGTTTCTAGTCTGAATTTTCTTCTCAAATTTTTAAATATATATATATATATAT
>NW_016823355.1:51746-55832 GCF_001698545.2 Rhinopithecus bieti | reverse complement strand
TTTTAAATATATATATATATATATGTATATATATATATATATATTTGTCTACACAATCAGCTCCTCCCTATTTTCTGAGACACAAATATATTAAAATTAGATTAATTAATAACCCAACAGTGGTCTCCAAATCTTTAAGTGAAAGGAAGAGTAACATATCTCTTACTTTAAATCAAAAGCTAGAAATGATTAAGCTTAGTAAAGAAAGCATGTCAAAAGCCATGATAGATACAAAGCTAGGTCTTTTGTGCCAAATGGTAAACCATGTTGTGAATGTAAAGGAAAAGTTATTGAAGCAAACTAAAAGTACTACTCCAGTAAACATATGAATTATAGGAAAGTGCAATAGTCTTGTTGATATGGAGAATGTTTTAGTGGTCTGGATACAAAACCAAACCAACCACATGTGTCCTTGAGCCAAAGTCTAATCCAGAGCAAGATCCTTACTCTCTTTAATTCTGTGAAGGCTAAGAGAGAGGAGGGCACTGCAGGAAAAAGGTTTAAGCTAGCCAAAGTCGGTTTATGAGTTTTAAGAAAAGAATCCATGTCTATAACATAAAAGCACAAGGATAAGTAAAAAGTGCCCATGTAGAATCCACAGAAAGTTATTCTGAGACCTAGCTAAGATAATTGCTGAAGATAACTACAATAATAAGCAGATTTTCTATGTACATAAAATAACCTTCTACTGGAAGTACATGACACCTAGGACTTCTTACAGCTAGAGAGAAATCAACGCCTAGCTTCAAAGCATCTAAAGACAGGCTGACTCTGTTGTCAGGTGCCAATGCATCTGGTAATTATAAACTAAAGGCAATGCTTATTTATCATTTCCAAAACAATAGTACTCCTAAGAATTATGCTGAATCTACTCTGTCCGTGCTCTAGAAATGGAAACACAAAGCCCGAATGGCTTCACATTTGCTTATAAAGTTTTGCTAGATATTTTAAGCCCACTGTGGATACCTATTTCTCAGAAAAAGAGATTTCTTTCAAAATATTACTGCTCAATGACAACGCATCTGTTCATTCAAGAATCTTCTGGAGAGAATCTTGTATGAACAGATGTACAAAGATATTAAGTTTGTTTTTATGCTAAAACAACAACTATACCACAGACCATTAATCAAAGAGTCATTTAGACTTTTAAGTCTTATAATTTAAGAACTACATTGTGTAAGACTGCAACTGCTATAGATAAATGATTCCCTTGAGAAAGCTGGACAAAGTAAATTGGAAACTTTCTAGAAAAAAACTCACCATCCTAATTGCCATTAAGAACATTGGTGTCTCATAAGAGACAGACAAAGTACCATCTTCAGAGCCAATTCTTTGAATTCCATGAATTATCATGGATGCCATTGAGAGATTTAAGCCTTAAGTGAAGGAAGTAATTGCAGATGTAACGGCTACAGCAAAACAGTTTAATTAGAAGTGGAGATTCAATATGGGACTGAATACATGCTATGTCATGGCAAAACTTGAACCAGTGAAGAGTTGCTTCTTATGTATAGCAAATGAAGTAATTTCTTGAGATGAAATCTACCCCTGGCAAAGATGCTGTGAACATTGTTGAAATGACAAGAGAAGACTTAGAATATTACATAAATTTAGTTGACAGAACAGCACTGGAATTTGAAAGAACTGATTGCAATTTTGAAAGAATTTATATTATGTGTAAAATACTATGAAACAGAATAGAATGCTACAGAGAAATGTTTTAAAAGAGGAATGAATATTCAACTGATGTGGCAAATTTCATTGTTGTCTCATTTTAAGAAATTTCCAACTCTGAAGAACTAGAAAAGCAGGAATGAAATAAATGAAACCCAAAATTAGTAGAAGAAATGAGATAATAAAGAACTGAGCATACATAAATAAAATTGAGACAAAATATCAACAAAAAGAAAATTTGCTTTTCTGGAAAGGAAAGCAAAATTGACAAACCATCTGCTAGACTAAGAGAAAGAAAGAAGATCCAAATAAATAAAATCAGAGACAAAAAAGGAAATATTACAACCGATGCCGCAAAGATACAAAAGATCATTAAAGACTATTATGAACAACTGTGTGGAAATAAATTGAAAAACTTGGAAGAAATGAATACATTCCTGAATCCATGCAACCTGATTAGATAGAGCCATGCTGAAATAGAAAATCTAAATAGGCTAATAATGAGTAAGGAGATAGAAAAAGTATATTATCTTAAGTGAAATCTCCTGAAGAAAATGAACAGAATGACAGCAGAGGCTGTGAAGAGTGGGAAGGTTAAAAAAAGATCGGGTGATGGATACAAAAATACACTTAAAACAAGTTATAGTGTTTGATAGCACGTTAGGGTGACTATAGTTAATAAGAATGTGTAGTTTATTTCAAAATGGCTATAAGAGAATATTTGGAATGGTCCCAACACAAAGACATGATAAATATTTGAAGTGACAGATATCCCAGTTACTCTGCTTGGACTATTATATATTGTATGCATGTATCCAAAATAACACTTGTACCCCATAAGTATGTACAATTATTACATATCAATAAAACAAAAAACTACTTAAAAATCCAAAGCAAGAAAGATTTCTATCCTAGAGTAGCTAAGTCACCTGGAGAAGAAAATACATAAAAATGATTATTTAAAATCAAACTGAGTATGAAGATAGGTGAAGGGTTCACAGGACTCTATATTAACTGCACGATTTTTGTAACTGTGAATTTACAATTATTTCAAAATTAAAAGTTAAAGAAAAAGCAAACCAGAAAGGTGACAGCAGTGATGTCATTTTTTTTTAGTATCCTCCATTATAAACATATTTTTAAAAAGGAGATAAAAAGGTATACCTGTACTCCAAAATGTAAGTTCAACCCCACTAACAGTTTTACAAGACCTGTTAAAATGATTATATATTTATGCAGGAGGAAGCATAGATAAGCAATGGGTGCTAAAGGATCCAATAACAGGTAAGTATAAAATAGGCATGAAGTCCTAACTATGTGTCACCAGTGGTGTTGCAGGAGTCAGGGGCTTGGCCCTATAAATTACTCAAAACCAATTATTTGATGTTTCCTTCTAGGAAAAAGCTGGTAATTATTGAAACCAGATAATGGATATGAGGGTTGATTAACCATTCTGTCAAACTCTGTATATGTTTAAATATTCTATAATAAAAATGTTTTAAAAATGTAAAATACGAAATTGCCACAGCCACTCTAACCTGCAGCAAGACTGCTCTGATCAATCTGCAGCCGTAAACATCAAAGCAAGACCCTCTGTAGCAAAAACTTTATGACTCTAAGATTCAGATAATGATTAGCATTTTTTTAGGGAAACACGCCGTCAAACCCGAGCTGTTGTCAGAGCCTGCCCATCTTGTGCTCCTATTATTGCACCTTTTTTTAAGTCCAGGTATTAATCCTCAAGGCATTCAACAAAATCACATTTGGCAAATGGATGTAACTTATGTTCCTTCTTTTGGTCGTTTAAAATATGTTCATCATACAATTGACACCTGGTCACATTTCCAATGGGCTACACCACTGCCTTCTGAAAAGGCTGACTCTGTTATTATTCATTTACTTACTTGCTTTGCTGGTATGGGAGTTCCTGCTGAACTAAAAACTGATAATGCCCCTGCTTATTGCTCTCATAAATTGGCTGCCTTCCTTTCTTTATACCATATTCGTCATTCCACTGGTATTCCATTTAACAGTCAAGGTCAAACAGTTATTGAAAGAGCCAATGCTACCTTAAAATTACAACTTTTAAAACAAAAAGGGGGGCTGGGCGCGGTGGCTCAAGCCTGTAATCCCAGCACTTTGGGAGGCCGAGACGGGCGGATCACGAGGTCAGGAGATCAAGACCATCCTGGCTAACCCGGTGAAACCCCGTCTCTGCTAAAAATACAAAAAATTAGCCGAGCGAGGTGGCGGGCGCCTGTCGTCCCAGCTACTCCTGGGGCTGAGGCAGGAGAATGGCGTGAACCCGGGAGGCGGAGCTTACAGTGAGTGGAGATCCGGGCACGGCACCCCAGCCTGGGGTACAGAGCAAGCCCCCGTCTCAAAAAAAAAGTAAAAAAAAAAAAAAGATAG
>NW_016823355.1:5432-50716 GCF_001698545.2 Rhinopithecus bieti | reverse complement strand
TCTTAAGTTGTATAAATACTACTTGGTGGAATAATAATTGGAATGAGTCTCATTCCGATTTATATATACTAAGAGCCAGAAAAAGAAACCTGGCTACCTGTAAACTTAACACATACTTGGAATGAATCTGTTGGGGTTACTCAAATTTACAAGGTTATGCAAGATCTTGTCCACCACCGTTGGAGGATGGTTGGAATCGTCGTGACCATGGTGATAGGACTTGTAGCAATTGCTTCCACCACCGCTGTTGCTGGATTAGCTCTACACCAGAGTATACAAAATGCAGAATTTGTGCAACAATGGCATGAACAATCACATTTTTTTGTGGCAGCAGCAACGAGAATAGATGCTCATTTGACTGAAGGAGTGGATAATCTGGAGCAAGTGGTTTCTTGGTTGGGAGATCAGCTAACAGTGTTGAATACCCGAGCTTTGTTGAAATGTGATTGGAATACTACCCAATTTTGTATTACTCCTGTTCCTTTATACAGCACTGTACATAATTGGACTGAGACAAAGAGACTTTTAATTGGTCATAATAATCTTTCCCTAGAAATACAAGAATTAACATAGAACATTTCTGAAACATTTCGCAATCAGTTACTGTTGCTGACTGGTGCAGATTTGATGACTGGTATTGCACAAAGTTTGACGTCTTTGAACCCTATGAGCCCTGTAAAAACTTTGCTGACCTCTGTTTCTAGCAATGTATTGATTGTTGTTCTTGCCTTTGTCATTTTCACAGTCTGCTGGAGACGGTGCCAAAGGGCAAACACCAAATCCCAGCGAGCCAACATGTAATGATGGTTTTGAAAGAAATTCAAACTTGTAAATAAAGAAAGGGGAAATGTAGAGGACTACGTGCTCACAAACGAGATGTTCCCGATAAGTCCTGCTCTTGCAAATGAAGCAGGGCATTCCCGATAAGTCTTGCTCTTGTAAACGAAGCAGGGCATTCCTTCCCTGCAAACAGGGAGGACAAAGGAGCCAGCTGCAAACAGCAGACTCTAGGGGCTTGTTTATTTATAAACATCTTGAAAATCCAGAAAGTCAGGGAAAGATCAGAAAAACAACAATGTGTCTTGTGACTTGATAACATTCCACAAGCGACTGTATAAAATAAAGTGGAGCATGTCATCTGGGGTGGCCGCCATGTTTGTCTTGTCTTGTGTTGTCTTGTGTGTTCATTCCTTTGTTTAGGAAACATGTGGACCCCAACAGAAAGGAACAGAACTAAGAGCTTTGGAGGTGCTCTCCATCCTTTAGAACTCCTTCATCATGGAAGATGGTGCTCCAAACCTCAAATCACCATCATATTGGATTGCACCCTTGTGTCAGATTTCTAGTTACTTGACCCTGTTTGTGGGTCAGGAGAGACACCATCATGCTGGGTGAAAGTAAGGAGGTAATGGAGGGTCTTCAAAGTAGAACATTAAATGGAATAAGAGGGATGACTACCTACACACTGAGGTTGAATTTTAAATTACTGCCACTACAAAGGCTGTCACACATTGGGACTAAGGTCATAATAAAGAGGTTTATTTAAGTCAGGAAGCATTACTATTTGCCCCAGCCTAAGATATTAGTTACCATTATACAAATCCTCATTTCTAATAAAAGCAGTGACATTCCACATTCAAACAGTGATATACACATGAATAGCTAAAAAATAACCAGTTTATTTCCAGAGTAATGGAAGCTAGTTTTTTCAAAAAAGTAAATGTAGAATTATGTCTCCTGTCTGACTGTATTATTTTATAATCTTCTAGTCCACACTGAAGTAAATTGATAGGAGCAACTCAGGAGGCATGTATCAATGAGAGGAGTTATAAATAGATATAGACACATGTATGTGTAAGTGTGCATACAACTATATACACACAGAGTCACATAAACAAATATATGCACATATATGCATACATACATATGCACTTCTCTCAACACACATCCACAAACAAACCCATGTACACAATGGAAACATAAAACAAGGAGACAGATGGAAATTTGTGGAATTTACTTTCAGGAGCCTGCATGGTCACATAGAGTGTTTTTAACAGGGTTTCCAGTTCTTCTTATTGTAGCATTTGTAGGTAAATCTGCATCTTTTTTTGATGAAGTTGTAGAAAGGAGCAGGTCATAGGAGAGTTACTTCTTCTTGTTAGTGTATTTGGCAGCCTTAGATCTTAGTAAGGAGTTTTTTAAGGAACTCAGATTTCTGGAGTTTGAGACCTTTACTAGAGTGGCCCAGGGGAGGAGAGAATCCTATTTGCAACATGGAGGAGATAGCAGCTGGCAAGGAGCAGTGAAGCCCTGGACAGAAAATGGGGAACCTAATATACTGTGGATTTGTCCGTTACTCTCCAGAGCTCTGTCGACATGTGAGGTTGGTGCCAATACCCAGACTGAAACAGGGGTATAGGCAATAGGTAAATACTCTCGTTCCAAAAGGCAGAAATAGTCCAAAAAAAAAAAAAACGGATGACAGTCCTTACACAAGTCTGAAGCCCAGCAAGGCAGTAGTTAAATCTTGAAGCTCCAAAATAATATCCTTTGATTTTATTTTCCACATCCAGGACTTACTGATATAGAGGGTGGTTTCCTAAGGCCTTGGGCAGCTCTGTCTTATGGCTTTATGGGGTTCAGTTCCTGTGGCTGCTCTCATGGCCTGGAAGTGTCTGTGGCTATTTTTAGGTTGAGACTGAAAGCTGCCAGTGGTTCTACCATTCTGGGATCTGGAAGATGGTGGTCCTTTTCTCATAGCTTCACCGAGAAGTGCCCCAGTGAGGACTCTGTGTGGACTCCAACCCCACATTTCCCCTCCACACTGGTAAAGATTCTCTGTTAGGGCTCCACTCCACAGCAGACTTCTCCCTGGAAATCCAGGCTTTTCCATAGATTCGCTGAAATCTAGGCAGAGGCTCCCAAGCCTCAATTCTTGGACTCTGTGTGCTTGCATGCTTAACACTGTGTGGAATCCACCAAAAAATATGGCTTTCACCTTTTGAAGCAGTGGCCTGAGCTACATCTGGACCTTTCAGAGTCACAGCTGTGCCTGGAGTGGCTGGGATGCTGGGAGAGAGTGTTCTGAGGCTTCTCAGGGCATCAAGACCATGAACATGGCTCAGGAAACTTTCAGTCTTCCTAGACCTCCAGGCCTGTGATGGAATGGGCTGCCACAAGTTCTCTGAAATGTCTTCAAGGCTTGTTCCCCAGAGTTTTGGCTATTAGCATTTGGCTCCTTTTAACTTACACAAATTTCTGCCTCCTGCTTGAATTTCTCCACTGTAAGTGGACTTTTATTTTTTACCACATGGCTAGGCTGCAAATTTCCCAAACTTTACACTCTGCTTCCTTTTTAAATGCAAGTTCCAATTTTGGGTGATTTATTTGCTCACACATATAGGTGGTTAAAAGTAGAACAGCTACTTGCCTTACTGCTTAGAAATTTCTTCACCAGATACCCTAAATCATCACTCTCAAGTTCAAAGTTTCACAAATCCTTAAAAAAGTTTCCCAAAGCCAAGTTCTTTGGTAATGCATAACAGAGGTGACCTTAGCTCGAGTTCCCCAAAAGTTCCTCATCTCCATCTGAAACCTCATCAACCTGTTTTTCTTTGTCTGTCTCACTATCAGCATTTTGGTCTCAGCTGTTTAACCAGTCTCTAGAAAGTTCCAAACTCTCTCGTATCAGCCTGTGATTTTCTGAGCCCTCCCAACTCTTCCAACCTCTGCCTTTACATAGTTCCAAAACTGCTTCCACATTTTCAAGTATCTTTACCTGAAATATAAAGATACCTGAGGAGCAGGTATCTCTGAAATCTCATTCTTTGAAACCTAGGCAGGCTCCCACACCTCAGTTCTTGGACTCTGTGTACCTGCATGCTTAACGGTTTGTGGAAGCCACCAAGGACCAAGAGAGAAGCAATGTCTCACTCCTTGGTACCAATTTTCTGGATTAGTTCATTCTCACATTGCTATAAAGAAATATCTGAGACTGGGTGGTTTATTTAAAAAGAAATATAATGATGTCATTGTTCTGCAGGCTGTATAGGAAGCATAGTGGCTTACATCTCTGGGGAGGCATCAGGAAACTTCCAATCATGGCAAAAAGCAAAATGAGATTGAGGTGTCTGACATGGTGGGAGAAGACGCAAGAGAAAGAGAGGGGCAAGCAAGGTGCTATATGCTTAAATAATCAGATCTCATGATAACTCTATTAGGAGAAAATCACAAGGCGAATGGTGCCAAATAATTCACAAGGAATCCACCCCCGTGATTAAGTCACCATCGACCAGGTCCCAGCTCCAGCACTGGGGATTACAATTTGACATAAAATTTGGGTGGGCGACACAGATCCAAACCATACCAGTACTGGATGTTCTAGTTAGAGCAATTAGACAACATAAAGAAATAATTGACATCTAAACTGGAATAGAAGTCAAATTATTTTGTTTTAGACCATGTGATCATGTATTAATACAAAACATAAGAACTTCAGCAAAACAAAAAAGCAAAAAACTATTAGATCTGACAGTTTTCGTAAAGTTGCAGAATACAAAAATCAACATACAAAAATCAGTAGAATTATGTATTTCACCCGTGAACAATCTTTTAAAAAAATCAAGAAAGTAATCCTATTTACAATAGCTACAAATAAAATTAAATACCTAGGAAAAAACTTTACCAAAGCAATAAACAATTTCTACTATAAAACACCGAGGACAGAAAAAAAAAATAAAATATATTACATGTTCTTTGATTGGACCAATCAATATTGTTAAAACGTGTGTCCTATCCAAAACAATCTACAAGTTTATTGCAGTTCTTATCAAAATACCAGTGATACTCTTCATGGAAATAGAAAAAATAATTATAAAATGTATGTGGAACCACAACAGACTCAGAATAGCCAAAACCATCCTGAGCAAAAAGAAAAACTGAGCGAATCACACTACCTGACTTCAAATGTACTACAGAGCTATAGAAACAAAAACAGCATGATAGTGAAATAATAAAAAAAAAAAAGACACATAGACGAATGGAACTGCATAGAGAATCCATAAATAAATCCATCTACAATGAACCCATTTTTGACAAGGCACCAAAAACATACATTGAAGAAAGAATAGTCTCTTAAATAAATGGTGCTTTGAAAAATGGAGATAGACAGGAGAGAGAGATAGATTAGATAGATAGATAGATAGATAGATAGATAGATAGATAGATAGTATTTTCTCTGTATACACACACAAACAAGCATGCAGAAAAATAAAACTAGACCTTTGTCTCTCATCATATAAAAAAATCAAATCCAAATGAATTAAACTCTTAAATCTAAGACCTGAAGCTCTAAAACTACTGAAAGAAAACTTTGGAGTAACTCTGCAGGACATTGGTCTATGTAAAGATCTTTTGAGTAATACTTCAAAATCATAGGTAATCAAAGCACAAACAGACAAGTAGAATCACATAAAGCTGAAAACCTTCTTCAGAGCAAAGGACACAATCAACTAATGCATAGGCAACTCACAGAATGAGAAAATATTTAACTACTATCCATCTGACAAGGGATTTTTAATCAGAATATATGAGGAGCCCAAACAACTCAATAAAAAAAATCAAGCAATCTGATTTAAAAATTGGTAAGTGATTTGAATAGACATTTCTTAAAAGAAGACATACATGGCCCAATAGGTGTGTAAAAAATGCTCAACATCATTAATTATCAGAGAAATGGACATCAAAACCACAATGAGCTATCATCTCACACCAATAAAAATTAACTTTATCCAAAAGACAGGCAATAACAAGTTTTAGTTAGGTTGTGGACAAAGGGAAACCCCTGTACATTGTTGGTGGGAATGTAAATTAGTACATACACTTTAGGTATCGAAATAAAAAAGACAAAAAAGCAAACAAAAAAAAAGAGAATTGTATGGAGGTTCCTTATAAAGCTAAAAATAGAACTACCATTTTACCCAGCAACCCCACTACTAAGTATAAACACAAATAAAGGGAATCAGTATATTAAAGAAATGTCTGCACTTCCATGTTTATTGTAACATTTTTCACAATAGCTAAGATTTGAAATCAGCTTCAGTGTTTATCAGTATATGAATAGATAAAGATAGCATAGCATATATACATAATGGAATATTGTTCAGGCACAAATAAATGAAATTCTGTTATTTCTAGAAACACAGATGAAACTGGAGAACATTATGTTAAGTAAAATAAGCTAGGCACATATAATTTGTTTATGTTTTCCCTCTTATGTGAGAGCTAAAATTTGAAACAATTAAACTCATAGACATAGTAGAATAATGGCTACCAGAGGCTGTGAAGGGTAGTTGGGTGGAGGATTAATAGGTACAAAATATAGTTAGATAGAATGAATAATATCTAGTAATTTATACCACAACAAGGTTAATATAGTTGATAATTGTTTATTGTATATTTAATATTGGTTAAAGAATGAAATTATGTTACTAACACAAGGAAATAATAAATGCTTGAGGTGCTGGATACTCTAATTACCCTGATGTAATTATTACACATTGTATACCTGCATTAGAACATCACATGTACAAATATATGCAACTATTAATATTTTGTACTCACAATAACTAAAAACTTAAAAAACCTTAAAGGTAGAGATAAATGACATGTAGATTGAAAGATAAAAATTACAATTATATTTACCCTAAATTTTAAAATCATGTATGCACAAAATGTCATAAGTAAACTACAACATAAATCTATTAAAAGTAATAATTTATTTTATAAAAGTCATGGGTTACAAGATCACATGAAAATAAAATTTAAATCAATCTAACACCAGTAACCTTGTATTTGAAACTAAAATAATCCAACTTCCATTGACTACTGTAATGGCTGTCCTAATCATTGCAATAAAATAAGAAAATATATAAAAGGATACAGAAAAAAGTCTGAAAGTATCTATTTATAAGTACCACAATCATATATGAAAAATATCCTAAGGTAACTACCAAAATATACTTGAGATAAGTAAGTTTAGTAAGTCTGTGGAAAACAAGGTCAACATTACAAAAAATAATGCAGATTTGTATATCTATATGCTAGCAATAAACATCTGGGAAGTGAAATTTTAAAATATCCCTTTTGCAATAACATCAAAATATAAAATATTTAGATGGTGTGGTATTTGTGTAAATTAGATATATAAATCAGTGTAACCTCATAGAACCCATAAATAAAACCCATAAATATATAGTTAATTTATTTATAGCAAAGATACTGAGAAAATTAAATAGGAAAATAATACATTTTTAGCACAATCTTGCTGAGACAACTGGATAATCAAATAGATAAAACACAGCCATGCATGTCTTAAAGATGGGGATACATTCTCAAAAATGCACCATTAAGCAGTTTAGTTCTTGTGCAAACAACATAGAATTTACTTGCACAAACCTATTAATTCATGTTATAGACTACTACACATCTAGGCTATACGGTATGGCCTATTGCTCCTAGGCTACAAATTTGTACAGCATGTTACTGCACTAAATACTGTAGGCAATTTTAGCACAATGTTTAAGTATTTGCATATCTAAACATATCTAAGCATAGAAAAAGTACAGTAAGAATATATTATAATTTTATGAGACTACCATCATGTATATGGTGAGTTGTTGATTAAAATGTCATTATGTGGAGCATGACTATACACAAGCATCACTGATCACCTAGGCATACACAGTGATCAACAGAAACCTATGCAATATTGATTTATCTGATATTACAGGTGAATCTCAAATGTATTTTGATGAACCAAAGAAACAAGAAACTAGTGTAATATAGACTTTCATTTATATGAAACTCTACAAAAGACAGATGTAAACTATAATGAGATAAGGCAGATTATGGAGTGTTTGTGGATTGAGTCAGGCCCTTAAGTTGGCTAGATACAAAAGAGCTTTTGGCATGATGACAATTTTTTTAAATATGTTTTATGCTAATTTATAATTGTTTCAGTATTTGAAACAATATAATATGTAAAATGATTTTATTGTTGCAATATATAGTAAACATTAATAAAGCTGGTTACAAACTGAAGGCATTTTACATAAGCATATTCTACAGCTTGTGAGTAAGACAATAAAGGAGTAAGTGTGTCTGTTTGTCTTTAAAATTTGAGCACCTGTTAGCAAACCAAATATTATTGAATAATTCAAGAAAACAAATAGAGAAAGATGTACATAAAATTTTTAAAATTTATTTATGGCAATAAAGAATTAATATTTAATTATCCAATGCACATGCTAAAATTAATTTAATGAAGTAAAATAAATCTATATGTTATTTATTTATGGATACATTGTCTGAATTACTTTTGTCACAAACTAATTTATTATGGAAACTTAAGCCAATTATGTATGTTTAGCCTATACACAGAGACTGAATATTATTAAAAATCCTGCAATGAATGATAAATCTAAACAGTAAATGAATGAACCATTAACACTTCATTTACTTTTGACAATAAATTTTGTTCACAGCAACAATGAGCATATGTCCTGAAAATGGCATAAAAATTATTTTCTACCCTGGATTGAAAATTCTATCCTTTCATAAAGAGGGTTATATGTGAAACTTTTGTTTTCTTTTTTTTTCACCATGTTAAATTTAAGGAAGACAAACACAGTTATTTGTGCTCAATTATTTGATTCCTATTTTGTTATGCCCAGTACCAGGAGCAAGCTCCAAAAATGTGAATGTAATCCCTATGAATTCTTCAACTGAATGCCTACTAAAAAATAACAGAGACTGGAAAAATAATTGTAGCAAGTAACACTCAGAACAATACTAAGGTTCACATAGAGTTGAGAATATTTTATTTTATTATTTAATAGACAAGATGTAAAAACTCCTAATACATAGGCATCACACAGAGTTCTCAGAACGGTATTTAAAAAATAAAAGAATAAAATTAAAGCCAAAAATCTATTTTGGATCTAACAAAGCTTAAAATAAAGCCCTGAAGGAAAAAACAAAAAATTTTTTTCCAGTAATTGACCTCAGTCTATAATCCGAAGTATGGAACCTAAAAACAAAATATATTACCATTACTATGATCCAAAAAAAAAAAAAAAAAAAAAAAAAAAAAAAAAAAAAAAAAAAAAAAAAAAAAAAAAGACATGAAATGAATTACAGAAATATTGCTTAGTATAAGAGAAAAAAATAGGTAGTAGAATTAGACCTGGAAACAACAAAGATGATAAAATGGGTGGTCAAGGGCATAAACCAATGGTCTTATCAATATACTCATATTCAAGACTACAGAGCAAACCATGAAAAGCAGAGAAAGAGGTTAAAAACACACACATAATAAACTGTATATATAATAAATAAAATATAATAAATAAAATAAATAAAACATATAATATCCGAGATTAAGTAATACAATAGACAAATTCAAAGAATATTAGACATTGTAGGCAATTACATAAATTTGAAAATACAGAAATTAAATTATTCTAAATGAAAGATATGTAAATAAAAGATTAAAAAAAATAAGCACACCATTAATAAGCTCTAGAAAAACACCAAGTGGCTTACTATTTACCTAATTTGAGCCTCAAAAGGAGAGAAACCATTTGTGGTAGAGAGGGCTAGAAATATATTTCATAGAATAATGACAGACAACTTTTAAAATTTTGTGAAAAGTATGAATCCAAGAAGCTCATGTAAATAAAGGGTCATAAATAAAATCACATAGGTACATAAAAAACAAATTACTTAAAACAGTGTAAAGCAACCAGTTAATGAAAAGACATATTACTCCTATAGGACCAACTTTAAGAATGACAACAGCCTTTTATTATACAGTGAAAGTCAGAATATATTGAAGTAATTATTTACTTAACTGTATATCATTCATACGGAATTCTATGCACAACAAAACATCATACAAAAATAATGATGAAATAACTCCAGATATACAAAAATAAATAATTCATGGTCAATGTTAGAAACAAAATGCTTGTTCCTTGGTGCCACAAAGAAATAGCAAAAAATATAAATATAATTTTCTCAGCAAAGCAATTTTCACCTCTGAAGAAGGGTGCAACTTGTGAATGGAGTAATGGTGAGAGCACACCTGAACAAGGGAGGGGAAGAGGTTCTTATTCCTGAAGCAGGTAGCCCCTACTGCTGTGTGGTTCCCCTATTGGCTAGAGTTGGACCTCACAGTCTAAGCTAATTCTGATTGGCTATTCTAAAGAGAGCATCCAGAGTGTCAGGATGAGTAGTCTGGCAGGAAGGATGGTTAGGAACAGGTAAGTAAATGTGACTTAGGTCAGAGAAGGTGACCAGGGGTGACTCAGGTCAAAGCAGCTGACCAGGATGAGTCAGGATGGAGTAGGCGACCAGGTGAACAGATGTGAACTACTGATTAAAACTGGTTGAAAATGTTCTTTACTGAAACTACAAAGAAGTTAAACTTTGAAATGGAGAACAAACAACTGAACATACTGACATACTGATTCTTTGAAGAGAAATCTAGAATGCACTGTATCTGACAGTCAACACACCAGTACTAAAAGAAACAACAAATTATTAGACAAGTGGAAAATGGTCCAGATGTATATCTATACAAAGTAATCAATGGCAAACAAAATGATAAATAAGTAATCTGCTTTTTAAAAACTCTCATGTAAGGACAGTTAGAATTTAATTAAGAAACTTCCAGCTTCAGAGAACACAGAATGAGTCCACAGACCTCTCCCCTACTAATAGTTGCAAATAGTAAACCCTGAACAAAATGTACAAAATACTATAAAGACTGTGGAAGGAGGGAAAGAATACAGATTAACTAGTGACTTCAGTACTTGAGGACTTTCTTGACATTATTTTACATTTGTATGTTGTTACATTTTTACTTCTTATATATCCCAGCCTGGACACTACAACAAATGACTTCCTAGAAACAGGAACAGATTAAGAAAAAACAAGCAACAATGCAAACAAGAAATTACTTCATTCTCTAACGAAAGTACAAGGATTGGGAAGCCCAGGAGGACAA
This sequence comes from Rhinopithecus bieti, assembly GCF_001698545.2. NCBI lineage: Eukaryota > Metazoa > Chordata > Mammalia > Primates > Cercopithecidae > Rhinopithecus > Rhinopithecus bieti. The sequence goes on along the minus strand of NW_016823355.1, from coordinate 39,648 downwards.
AACACTTTTGACAATATTTGCTCTATAACCTTCCCATTTTCCACAGGGCACTGCCATCATGGTTACTGTGAGACAGAATCCTGCTGCCAATTCCTGCCCTGCACTAATGAAGGAAGGTGGTGCTCCCCCATTACCAGATAGTGTTGCATGTCTTCGGAGATGAAGCTCCACCAAACACCTGAAGTAAACAACTGAAAACAGGGACCACACCCTAGCCTCTTTCAAACAGAGTAAGAATAAGGTTACAGAAAAGACAGAGGAGGAGGAAAGAAACTTTAAATTTACTTTTGAAATTCTTTGCATTGCTATTCTAGTCTTCCCAGCAGTGTGCTACTCAGGTGTTTATAGAAAGCCTGAGTAGTGATCCACACTATCATTCAGTTCTCAGAGATGGTTCTATGTAGTTTCTGGTCATTTTAATGCCTGGGTCATACAAGAAGTTGACTAGGACTTCATACACAGATTTAAACTTGAGCATTGCCAACAAATTAAGATGGATGTGCCTCATGAACAAATAAATTATACTCAAAACACTTCCATGAAAACAAGAAACAAATAATACTTAAGTAGCCCACAAGAGGAAATGAAAGGGAAAATCTCTGAAAACAAACAAACAACAAGTTAAAATGGATAAATGCCACATATAAAGCTTATAGCAATAATTATGATAATTATTTATATTTGAATAATATTTACTATAAAAATAATACATTACTTAATAATTATATATAAAAGTCTTTAATAATAGAGATTTCCTTAATGGAAGAAAACATGACCCACTGTATGCTGTCTATAATAAATTAATTTAAAATAGATTCAAAGTAAAAACAGATTAAATTCATGTATAAGATAGATGATAAATATAAGGCACATACAAATAAAAGAAAAGCTTGAGTGACTTAATATCAGGCAGTATATTTTATAGACACACCTTAAAGTTTTATTAGGATAACATCATTTTTCTTTTGAAAATTCCCATTAATTTGAGTCACTCTAAGAAAACCTTTTGATTTTTAAATTTTAAATCAATGAAACTTGTCTTTACATTTTAGTTAAAAACGACCAGACAAATCACTTAAAATAGGTATTATCTTGTTAGAGGATGAACAATTGGCATTTTCCATAATACTGATATTAACTTTAGGGTAACATTCAAGAAAACTGCATAACATGTCCGGGGTCGAGGGTCTAAAAACCTTAGTGGTCTTTGGAACACCAAGCTCCATGCTAAGGTGTGGAAAGCTACCCTGACACACCATAATCTAAGCCCAGGGTATAAAATTTCTCATGGCTTGGATAGAATCCAGGACTCATGGCTCTGGAATGTGTCTAGACTTGCTGACTCCTTGGTCTTTGTTCTCCAGGATCAATTTTAATTGAGTTAAAAGAACTTGCTCTCCATTATCTCACATAGGAGAGAAAATGTTAACCCTCACAGCTATGAATCATGTGCTTAATGCAACACACTCTTTTGACCCCAACATTCTCACCACCTGTTTCTTTGTTGGATTGCCAATAAATAGCGTGCGCTCCCAGAGCTCAAGGACTCCAGAAGCACGATGGCCCCCTGGCCCCACTTTTCTCTCTCAAACTCTTTTCTCAATCCTTTGACTCCACTGGACTTCATCTCCCCCGTGAACTGGTGTTGGATCTCATCACCCCAACAGTCAGCCTTAAAAAAAGAAAATTCTGTAATTTGCATCACCACAGATGAACCTGGAGGACATTATGCTAAGTAAAATAAGCCAAGAACAAAACAAACAAACAAAAACATGTTCTCATTCATAAATGAAATCTAAAACAATTAGACTTAAACAAACAGAAAGAAAAATGATAGTTGCCAGATGCTAGGGATGGAGGGGAATGAGAAGATATTGGTCAAAGGAAATAATGTTTTATTTAGATATAAAAAGATAGATTATAAGTATTTGAAGTGATGAATATGTTAATAACTTCAATTCAATCATTATACATAATAGACATATATCATAGCCTCCCTTTTTGTCCCCAAAATATATACAACTAAAATTTTAAAATATTAAATAACATAAAAAAACATAAAAATGTAATGATCATAGTTTAGTGATGCAAGTAAAACAATTCATTACTCTAAAGACTAATGGAAAAAATAAACCAAGCATTTATTCTAATTTTTTCTAATGCTTTTGATAAACTGCACATAAGGTAACCAAATATTTAAAAAAAAAAAAAAAACTTAGATGTCACTTCTCAATATAAGATGATCAATCCTTTTTAAAGAAACTAAACTAAAACATTGTTTATTGAACTAAAACTTTGTATCGTTTGACAAACATCTTCTCATTCCCCTCAATCCCTGGCATCTAGCTAAATTCTTGGCCAGAATTTAGTGGCATGGTAATGTATATTCAAGGGGGAAAAAGACATGTACATTTCATTTTGGGGTAATTGTTGCCTTGTGTAAATACAGTTTTTGTTAATAAAGAGAGGAAAGTTAACGTTTAATAAGCAACCAATGGCCCTTCACAGGATGCTCAAGTATAAAATGAAAGTGTTTGTATAAATTAGAAGTTTTTGATTTTAACATTGACTACGTTTTATTCATATAGCTAAAATATTTTAGAAAATTTCTAAGATGACTTTTCAATATTAATCCCATTTCTTTTCATTTCATTTTTTTCTTGTGTCCTTGCAAAAATGAATTATCTTGAATGAGTTGAGTAAATTGAGATTTCTATTTAATATCCCTGATGCATTCCTGCAGTACTATTGTACTAGTCTGTTTTCACACAGCTAATAAAGACATACCCAAGACTGGGTAATTTATAAATAAAAGCCATTTGATTGACAGTTCAGCATGCCTGGGGAAGCCTCAGGACACTTACAATCATGGCGGAAGGTGAAGCAAACACATCCTTTTTCACATAGCAGCAGCAAGGAGAAGAATGAGCAAAAGGGAGAAAAGCCCCTTATAAAATCATCAGATCTCGTGAGATCTCACTCACTATCATGAGAATAGCTTCATGGGGTAACCACCCCCATGATTCAATTACCTTCCACTGAGTCCCCCATTGAGATTATGGAAAATACAATCAAGATGAGATTTGGGTGGGGAACCAGCCAAGCCATATCAGTTATATTAAAATTCAAAAATTTTATAAGCCAATTGAAGTTTAATATAGATATTAAAAGCTATATTTATTCAGAAGTTAAATATATTGACCTATAATTTCACTGATGTCAATGAAATTGTGAAAGAACATGCATAAAACCTGATATGTCATAAAAACTACATAACCGTCAGTGAACTTCTTTGAGGTAGCTTAGTGAGACTTAGCTATTAATTCTTAAGGAAGCATAAAATTACAAAATCTATTGATCCAATAGCATAAATCCAGGAGACATGTACATTTACATTTGCTTATTGTTATTCAACAAAACAAATTTTTAAAAAAATGACTGAACATTGATGTTAGATATAAATTCTAAATTTCTCTTCAAAGAATAAATATGTCAGTATGTTCAATTCTTTTCCTTCTACTTTTAAACTTAACTTCCTTGTAAAGCAACCTTTTCCATTACCTGCTCCACTCTGACTCATTCTGATTACCTACTCCACCCTGACTCTTTCTGATTACCTGCTACCTGCTCTGTCCTGACTTATTCTCCACTCTGCATAACAATTTTTTTTTTCCCACCAAAGCACTCATTTTGTCACTCTCTTTAAATTAGCCAATCAGAATTAGTTTAGGCTGTGCAGTTTTACCCTAGCCGATAGGGGAACCACCCAGTAGCAGGGGCCACCATGAATCAGGGATAAGAACCCCTTCCCATCCCTTGTCCAAGTGTGCACCCACCATTGCTTCATCTGTGAGAGCGCACCCTTCTATAGAAGTGTCTTGCCTTGCTAAGAAGTAAAATGAAAATTTTATATTTGAGTGCTATTTCTTTTGCGGCACCGAAACTTTATCTATAACAATTTGGGGGCTCACCCATGATTATATTCCCCTTCTGGGGCAGTCTCTGTTTCTGTCTGCTGAGGAAGCATACACCCCCCTGCCCTTTGTGGTGGCCTCAGGTAGGAGAAATCAGAACCCATCCAGTGTGAGTTACGAGGACTAACCCCAGCTCTCAGCAATATGAGAAAAAAAAAAAGAATAAAACCACAAACACTTGCTAGCAACCTAACTTAAAGGATCCTCAAATACTGCAGCAACGACTCTGCACAGACCAAGAAAGGAGAAGCCATAGGAGCCGGTAAAGTATTTCCTTGGTGATTGGGACCAATGTAAGAAAGCCATGGGGTGGGCCAGTGAAGTACTCCTTGGTCAGGATGGCTTAGAAGTTAAAAAAATGTGAGACATCCTCACTGGGGGGGGGATTGAACCTCACACAAACCTCCAGTAGTAGAAAAGGCAATAGATTTCTGGAGGGGAAATTGAGCCTCACCCCAAAAGCCAAGAAATTTCCAGTGGAAATTGAGCCTTACCCCAAAAGTCGAGAAATTTCCAGCAAGGGAAATTGAATCTTGAACCTTACCCCAAAATCATCATGATGGGAAATACCCCAAGCAAGACAAGGAGCAAGGGGGATAAAGATGGTAACAATCATATTCATCTGGATAGCCCCCTAAGTCTCAGCTAAAACACTGGAAGGATAATGAAAGGACTGAACATAGGCCAAAGCAACAAATGATAAAATATCGCTGTTTTATTTGGACTCGGGGGCCCATCCTCAATCCCTCAATCTTCTGGCCAAAGTTTGAGTCAACGAGGATGTAATGTGTCTGCTTCTAATCCAATATGTTAATGATAAAAGTCCAGTGTCTCAAGAAGAGCTAGGTTATGCCCTTTGCTGCAAGGAAGGACCTGCCCTCCCTTTTCCCTTCTAAACAAATAGGAAAGAACCCAATCTGGCACCTCAAAATGAAAAGTCCGAGAAGTCAGCTCTCATACCTAAAGACTCCAGAGCATGGGATCCCCTAGACTATCTCCCCTTGTTCAATGGCCCCAGTCTTTCTCCTCAGACAATCACTGTTGTGTCAGATACCACTTCAAATTCCCCCTCTGTTCATGTTATCCCTTCTCCTTGTAACCCTGACTCTTGGGAATTACCGCCCCATCAGTCTGTTCCCTCCAAACCTAAATACCCCTCTCTAAAAGGACTCCAGTGTGAGGTAAAACAATGTAAAAAAGGTATTCAGAATTTCCCACTTCCCTCTGTACCTAGGAGGTCAGCCCAAACACTCTTCCCTTTGAAAGAGGTACCACAAGGAGCAGGGGCGGGGGGCATCGGCTTTGTAAATGCTCCCTCAACCAGTTCAGAAGTCTGGAATTTTAAAAAGGAGCTTAAACTGCTACTAGATGACCCTTATGGAGTGGCAGACCAAATTGACCAATTCTTAGGACCTCAGTTATACACTTGGGTCAAGTTAATGTCCATCTTGGGCATCCTCTTTTCGGAGAAAGAAAGGAGTATGATTCATAGGGCTGCTATGGTAGTTTGGGAATGTGAGCACCCTCCTGGTGAAAACGTTCCTACTGCGGACCAGAAATTCCCTGCCCCAGACCCCCAGTGGGACAATAACGATGCAGATCATGGGGAAAAGATGCAGGACCTAAGGGAGACAATAATAAAGGGGATTCGGGAATCAGTACCCTAAACCCAAAATACTTCTGAAGCACTTAATATACAACAGGAAAAGGATGAAGGGCCTATGAGATTCCTAGGCAGACTGAGGGAGCAAATGAGGCAACATGCAGGCCTCAATTTGGATGATCCCCTTGGATAAGGAATGTTGAAACTCCAATTTGTCACTAAAAGTTGGACAGACATTTCAAAAAAGTTACAAAAGATAGACAATTGGGAAGACCATCCTCTAAGTGAGCTTTTCAGGGAAGCTCGGAAAGTATATGTGAAAAGGAAAGAAGAAAAACAGAAACAAAAGACATAACTTATGTTTTCTACCTTCCAACAGAGGGCTCCAAACCCAGGTACTTCTAGACAGAGCTTCCACAGAGCCAGAAACTATAAAGGGTCTGAATCCTCTTTTAAAGGACCCCAGCCTCCATCTGGAGGACCAAGGTCATAGTCTACCAGGTCCCCTAAAAAGTGTGAGGGAACAGGGTTAAAGAATCCCAGAACTAAGAGGAAGGAAGGACGAGATTGGTGCTATAGATGTGGAAAAACAGGCCACTTCAAGAGAGGATGTCCCGAACTAAGAAAGGTGAAAGAAGCCCTTCCACTCATGACTTTCAAGGAAGAATAGGGTGGTCAGGGGCTCTGTCTCTTTTGAGTCCCACCAGGAGCCCCTGATAAATTTGGAGGTGGGACCTAAAAGTGATCTTATCACCTTTTTAGTCAATTCAGGGGCTATTCACTCCTCTGTTTGTTCCCCCCATCTAATGTTGTCTTCTCCTCAGAGGAACTTTTAGTTTCCAGGGTAAAAGGGGAAGGAGAGGGGAGAACAGCATAAGATACTGGCAGGGGCAGAGAAAGACCAACAGAAAGGAAAGAGAGAGAGAGAGAGAGACAGAAGAGAGAGAGAGAGAGAAAGAAAAGAGAGAGAGAGGGGGTAAACAGGGAGAGAAGAAAGAGAGAAAGAGAGGGAGAGAGAGGAAGAGACAGAGAGACAAAGATGGAGTCAAAGAGAGAGAGAGACAGACAGAAAGTCAAAGAGAGAAAGAAAGAGAGAGATAGAAGTAGTAGAGGAAAAAAAAAAAACACATAGTGTACCCTATTCCTTTAAAAGTCAGAGTAAATTTTAAACCTATAATTGATAATTGAAGGTCTTCTCTGTGATCCTGTAACACTCCAATACCACCTTGTTGTCAGTGTAAAGAAGCCCTGAGGCCACTGACAACCTGTACCCTTCCTATCAAAAATCCTTCACCCGGTAACCCACGGATGGCCTGAATACATTAAATCTGTAGCAACCACTGCTTTGCTAACAGAAGAAAGTATGAGGCTATTCTGTAAAAAAAAAAAAAAAAAAAAAAAAAAAAAATCAACCAATAAAAATTCCCTTAACCCAGCAGGTTTCCTAACAGGGGATCCAAATCTCAAATAATTACTATTACAAAGGTCCGACCAGACCTAGGAGGAACTCCCTTCAGGATAGGACGATAGATAGTTCCTCCCTGATGGTTGAGGGAAAAAGACACAATAGATATTCAGTAAGTGATAAGGAAACTCTTGTAGAAGCAGATGTAGGAAAATGCCTAATAATTGGTCTGCTCAAACGTGCAAGCTGTTTGCACTTAGCCAAGCTTTAAAGTACTTACAGCACCAGGAATAAACCATCTATACCAATTCTAAGTTAACTTGGACTAAACAAGGTCTTATCAATAGTAAAGAATAATTGAAATCTCAAACTTACAAGGTTTTCAACAAAAGTAAAGTTTGCTCAAAGTTAACAGTGTAACATGTATTATCCCAACTTCTAATCTTGTGGCCTTAGACCGTCTAGTCCACAGACATGAGGAAAGTTCACTTTGGAAAAGAATGATTATTATCTTTGAAAAAAAAGTGGAGGTAGAATTTATATAAAAAGGAATGTTTTATGGTAAATTCTTGTCCTAAAATAAATTAATTCCTTGTTTAAAAAAAGGGATGTTTGCGGCAAGTCAGAAAGTTGAGGCATGTTGAAAAATTGTCTGTGAAAGTCAATCTTTTTCACATAGAAGCAGCAAGGAGTGTGTGTTTTTTTCTTTTTTGTGTGAAAAAATTTATAAAAGGGAATTTATGCAAGAAATGTTGTATAATTTAAAAGTAATTAGACCTCCTGAATGTAAACTATTGAAGAAACAGTTTATGTGTAAGGTGTGTAAGGAAAGTAAAATATACTTTTGGTAAAAGGATTCTAAGGAGGCATAATGTGGATTTTACCTACATTAAAAGGTATATATTTTGTTTTAAAGTTTTAAGCAAGTTTTGAAACATTAATTGTAAAGGAAATTCTGTGTGTAAACATATTGGCTAAATTTAAAGGGGTATCATTCAGTTTTTTTGTGAACTGGAATTAAAATAAAAGCACAACAGATTTTCTTAAAGCACTAACTTTCTCTTTAACAAAAATTATAAAAGGTTAAAAAGATTTTATAAAAATCTTACCTNAAAATAAAATGTCAATTTCTTAGAAATTACATACTTGGTTTATCCTTCACTTTCCTTTCCCTCAAAACTAAAAGTCTTTTAGCACAGGTACCACTCCTGGATTTTCTGGTAAACCAGCATCAGCCTGAAGATCATGTTCTCATCAAAGGGTGAAAAGAAGGAAAACTTGAGCCAGCCTGGGAAGGACCCTACCTTGTGCTGCCAACCAGTGAGACTGCTATTTCTACAGGGGAAAGGGGATGGACTCAGCACACCCAAGCAAGAAAGCACCACCTCCTCCAGAGTCGTGGGCCATAGTCCCAGGGGAAAATCCTACCAAACTAAAGCTAAGAAAAATTTAACTCTCTTTCATCGATTCTATTACTCTTTCTTCTTTCCTTGCTCTATTGCTGACCATCTAGTTATTAACATAACCAAGTCAATTTTGCCTCAAACTATTGCATTTAATGCTTGCCTTGTTATACCCTGTAGGGACTTGCCAAGTCAAAGACAGCTCTCTACTTCAGAAAAGCACCTCCGGCCCTCCTGACTCTCTTCAGACTGGGCATTAGTGAATTGGGACCATTTAATCCAAAGAGATTTCAGGGACTCCAGTGTCAGTCAGGAGTCTTCCACCGCCCCCCTCCTCCCCTCCATGTAAAGCTTTTATGCTGCAGTCGGTCCAACATTCGGTGGACCACTAAAGGACAAGAATGGACAGCACCAACCAGTTTTTGTAATTCCCTAAAACCATACATTCATTTTGCTAAAAGGACAGCCATCCCCACTAATTGTCAGCTAAACCAGTGTAATTCTACACAGGTTATTATCTCAAACCCTCAAAGTTCTTCCCCTTTTCTAAGCTGGTTCTCTTCTTTAAGCTGGTTTTATGCTATGGGAGCTGAGGTTTCAGGGACAAACCCTATCAGATTCTTTGAAATGCATTTCTTTGACTCCCCACCAGCTGCAACTTCCTCTAAGCCTTCTTCCAAAACCTCTCACAATGGAGCAATTGTTCCTCCTCCATCTAACAACAGTACCAAGATATCCATGTAGAAATTAAAGACTTAAGCCAAACTTTGGCAACTAAGACAGGACACCAGATGCAAATGCCTGGTTGGAATGGATCAAATATTCCATCTGCATGTTAAACAGAAGCAATTGTTATGCTTGTGCGCATGGCAGGCCAGAGACCCAGATTGTCCCCTTTCCACTAGGGTGGTCCTCCAGTCGACTGGGCATGGACTGCATGGTAGCTGTTTTCCAGGATTCTACAGCCTGGGGTAACAAATCATGCCACACTCTCTCTCTGCTATATTCTGAAGTCCGGCACCCTGTGCATCAACTCCTGAGGGTCATCCAGCTTCCATCTCCCAACACTAAGTTCACTTCATGTCTCTCTTATGATGGGGAGGAAAATTAGTTCCTCGGAGACCTGAAGAGATGCAGTGAGCTTAAGCATTTTCAAGAGCTTATCAATCAGTCAACCCTTGTTCATCTCCGAGTGGTTGTGTGGTGGCATTGTGTTGGACCTTTACTGGACACTCTGCCAAATAACTGGAGTGGCACTTGTGTTTTAGTCTAATTGGCTATCCCTTTCCTTTCACCCTGGCATTTCATCAGCCAGAGGAAGGAAAAATAAAACATCATAAAGTGAGAGAAGCCCCTTAAGGGTCTTTTGACTCTCACGTCTAGATGCAATTGGAGTCCTATGGGGAATACCAGATCAATTTAAAGCCCAAAATCAAATAGCTGCAGGATTTGAGTCAATATTTTGGTAGGTGATAATTAATAAAAATGTAGATTGAATAAACTACATCTACTACAACCAACAGTGATTTATTAACTACACTAGAGATGCTGTTAAAGGAATAGCTGAACAATTACGGGCTACTAGTCAGATGGCTTGGGATAATAGGATAGCCTTAAACATGATATTAGAAGAAAGAGGAGGAGTTTGTGTCATGATTAAAAGTCAATGTTACCCTCTCATCCCAAACAACACTGCCCCTAATGGAAGTATAACAAAGGCATTGCAAGGTCTAACTGCTCTGTCCAATAAGTTAGCCAGCAACTCAAGGGTAAATGATCCCTTGGCTAGAAAAGTGGTTTGGTAAATGGAAAAGAATAATAGTCTCAATTCTTATTTCTCTTGCAGTCATAATGGGTGTACTTATTCTTGTCAGGTGCTATGTCACATATGCATCCATGGGTTGGTTCAGAGGCTCATAGGAATGGCACTTACTAAAACCTCCCTTAACTATCTTTCACCATATCCAAAGAAGCTTGTTCTTTTGGAAAATCAAACAGAAGAACTAAGCCAAGATATGTTAAAAAAAAAAAAAAAAAGAGGTTGAAGAGAAAATCTGTAAGAAAATGCAAGAGGAGGGATTGTTAGATATAAGTTCTAAATTTCTCTTCAAAGAATCAATACGCCAGTATGTTCAATTCTTTGCCTTCTACTTTTAAAATAACTTCCTCGTACAGCAAACCTTTTCGATTACCTACTCCACCCTGACTCATGCTGATTACCTACTCCACCCTGACTCTTTCTGATCACCTACTCCACCCTGATTCATTCTGATTACCTGCTCCACCCTGACTCATTCAGATTACCTGCTACCTGCTGCACCCTGACTCATTCTCCACCCTGCATAACCATTTTTTTTTTCCCACCAAAGCACTCACACCAGTCACTCTCTTTAAATTAGCCAATCGGAATTAGTTTAGATTGTGCGGTTTTACCCTAGCCAATAGGGGAATGACACAGCAGCAGGGGCCATGTGTGTCAGGGATAAGAACCCCTCACCCTCCCTTGTCCAAGTGTGCACTCACCATTGCTCCATCTGTGAGAGCGCACCCTTCCACAGAAGTACCTTGCCTTGTTGAGAATTAAAAAGACTATTTTATATTCAAGTGCTATTTCTTTTGTGGCACCAAAACTTTATAACAATTTATATAAGGAAAAATACAATTATGTTTACCACTGTAGTTCTGCAAATGCTGACAATTTTGAATTTTATTACAATTGATTTTGTCACTAAATTTCAAATTCTTCCATTATATTATTTTGCCAATAGCTTGAGTTTTATTTCAAGTAATACAGTATTTTGTTTGCTGCTTCCAGGTAGATATTTGGGCCTTCAGTATGTAGATTCAGCACTTGCAAGTTAAACTTTCATTGTAGCTACATGTGTGCTATATCTTTTCCAAGAATGCAAAAAACCTTTCTACACATACGTAGAAAACTTCTTTTAGTCTACCTATACGCACCATGTTTCATTACAACAATGGAATAATTTTCCATGAGTTGTATTCATCTTTAAATAGCTTGGATGCTAAGAAATTACATTAATGCGTAACATCTATATACATTGCAGACAAAATATTTGTGCTTAATCAAACTGAATGAACCATTTTTTTTTAAACTAATACAAATGAAAAAAATCTTTAAAAATTACTGATCAATGATGACTGGCTAGACCTACTATGATGTAACAAAAGTTTGTCATTTATTTGACCATTATGTTGTGGAACTACCATCTTTATGAGTGCTGCTTGGCTGACACCCCCCACTCCGCTCTCTGCCAGAAGAGCTAGAAATGGTGATGATCACTAATTCTGCCTCCCATGTACCAGAAATATATGCACCAGCTTCTTTTATTGAATCAAGAATTACTGATGAAAAAAGAAGATAATTGTTTCAGGGACAGTAATAATGACCTGTAGGTTGGAGTTGACTGCAGACTTTTGAGTGGTAGAGAGCATCATCTAGAGTTTCTTAGAGGCAGCAGCTCTTTTCTATCCAAACCAGAGCTATTTTTTAGAGCAGTTGTGGAAGCCTAGGCTCAAACCCAGCATTTCTTGCTATTCTGAACTCTTTGGGCTCCTTTTCTGCTTTATCTGGCAGAATCATTTTCTTTTACATACAGCAAATAATTTATCTAATTTAAAACAGTTGAATTTTGTGATAAACCACAGTATGTCATCCAAAGCACAAAAAACACTATGAAGAAAATTACTGAGTGTTAATATTTATGAATGTAGTAATCTATTAAAAACAACAAGCCTATAATTCAAATGAATGAGACATAAACTTATAGATCTTCCTTATTAAATTTATATGGGCATATCAGCCTTTGATCCTGAGATTATTGGGGAGAGAAAATCTGAAGAAAAAGGGAAAATTGTCATGGAAATAATGTGTGTAAATGCATACTAAAGTGGTGGTGGTATGTATACCCGAGTTCAGATGGTATGTTTTTACTTTTCTTTTTTTTATTTTATTTTATTTTATTTATTTATTTTTATTATACTTCAAGCTCTAGGGTACATGTGCATAACGTGCAGGTTTGTTACATATGTATACTTGTGCCATGTTGGTGTGCTGCACCTATCAACTCGTCAGCACCCATCAATTCATCATTTATATCATGTATAACTCCCCAATGCAATCCCTCCCCCCTCCCCCCTCCCCATAATAGGCCCCAGTGTGTGATGTTCCCCTTCCCGAGTCCAAGTGATCTCAGCTTTTCAAATGTCTACAGAATATTATTTGTCACTATAATCAATGTTTTTTTTTAAAAAAATAAGGGTTTAGATTGAACATGGAAAATTCAATGCATATACAAAACTGAAGCATTTTTTTTTTTTAGCAGCTTTGTAGAATTAGGTATTCTCTTGCCTTCAGCTTCTTGTCAACCTGATTTCCTCAGCTATTCTCTCAGAGGAAAGAGTTTTCCCTGGTATGTGTTAATATCAGATATTTACAAACATCACAATGTTTTGGTGCTAATCTTGGGATTTGGTAATTAACAAGACATAGAAATTTCTAGACAATCTTGACATTTGAATGTTGCAGGGAGTCATTTTATTCCACATTTTTCATATAGATTTTCTATAAGGTTATCTTCTTTTCTTTTCTCACATCTCCATCCCACTTTGGCTTTATAGGGACATTATTTGAGAGCAAAAATATTATTACTATGAATTCTCCTAGAACTAAAGTAACTAGATGTTTTCTTAAAAATACTTCATCCAGAACAAGTATATATGCATTGCAGAGAAAATTGTGGCTTGAATTGCAGGAAGAAAGGCAGAAACAGACACAAAAAATACTTTATCTATAGCAGTGTTTCAATTTTTAAAAAATTGAGCTTATATAATGAGAGATAGTAATGTAATGAATTGGGTAGATGGAAGAAAGCCATTCTAGGCTGTAATTCTAAAAGGCTTTTTGGAGTAAATAGGTCTACATTCCAACCTTTGCTCAGTAAACAGTTCAGTCTTACAAATATTCACTCTTATTGTTGGTGTACTTTATTTCCTTTCATAACCTGTTTAAGAGAAATAAATGAACAAACAGTAATCTGTCTATCAGTGTTGCTATGAAGACCAAGTGAGTTTGCAGGTGTGAACTGCCTAGTAAATTGAAACATTTCCTTGAAGGATTGGGACAGGTTATATTATTTTTCAGTAAATATTCAGTCTCCCTTTTCTTGTCAAGGAAAAGTCTACATTTCATCCTTGACTGTGAGTACTTTTGGCAATGGATGTTAGCTGCTTTGACTTAATTAATATTTGAGTAGAGGCTTCCAATGTGCTTAAGATTTTTTGGATTATGCTTTCAGTACCCTGTCCTTCACCACACAAAGAACATATCTGTATTAGTTGAGGTTCTCCAGAGAAAGAGAACCAAAAAATATTTATTTTGAATAATTTAATCATCCAATTATGGGGGCTAAATCCCATAATCTGTCATCTGCAATTGGAATTCCCAGGAAAGCCACTGTGGTTCAATTTACTCCAAGCAGGAAGGCCTGAGAACCATGGTAGGCAAAAGTGTAAATCCCAGACTAAGAGCAGGTGAAAACCTATGTCCTTATGAGGCAAACAGGCAGAAGGCAAAAATGGCAAATTTATCCTTCCTTCACTTTGTGTTCTGTTGAAGCTCTCAATGGGTTGGATAATCCCCACCCCCACTGGGAAGAGTGATCTACTTTCCTGAGTCCACGATTTCAAATGAGAATTTCATCAGGAACCACCTTCTCCGGCACACCTATACATGTTTTATTTGGGGGACATCCCATGGCACATGGTAACTGACACATGAAATTAATCATCACAGTGCCCAAGTACTCACTCTCCGCTTTATAGTCTGGGGCCTAAAAAGAGAGACAGGGGGAGCAGATTTAAGCCAGATTGTTTTCTTTCTCTGTAATTTATGCTTGAGGTCTCTCTCTTGACAGGGACTCTAGGCCTGTCCTGACAGGACTTGAGAGGATTTGGTTGTGGATGTTACAGTGTGCCTTTCAAAGTATACTCCTTTACCTTGGCAGAAAGCCTATTCCCTAAGTGTCCAACATGGAACTCACTAGGCCTGTTGATTACTGCCCTTTCTCCAGCTCCCTGCATGGACTGGAGGCCACTGCTCAGTCACAGCAGTGTGGGACTCATGTTGGACACTTAGAAAATAGGCTGTCTGCCAGTGTCACACTGCTGTGACTGAGCGATAGTCTCCAGTCCATGCAGGGGATGGGGTGGGGGGTGGAGTGGTGATCAATGGGCCTAGTCCAGAAGACTCTGTCTATATGTCCCAGGGGGAGGTCACCAAGAAGTCCTTATTGAGGGCAGATATCTGGATTGACCACATTCAGTAACTGGGAGGGAGCTGAGAACTGGAAATTCAGTTAGTGATGTCTATGTTCTGCTTCTGGTACAAGACAATTAATCTGATACTCAAAATAGATGCCCAGGCAACAAAAGTATTCACTGTAAATCCAGAGCCCAGCAGAAAACCACAGCCAACCTGCAGATTTAAGAAAAGAATTAAGAGTTTGTTATTCAGCCAGGTGTTGTGGCTCACGCCTGTACTTCCAGCACTTTGGAAGACTGAGGTGGGCAGATCACAAGGACAGGAATTAGAAACCCGTCTGGCCAACATGGTGAAACCCTGTCTTTACTAAAATACAAAATTAACTGGGTGTGCTGGTGGTCGCCTGTAATCCCAGCTACTTGAGAGGCTGAGGCAGGAGAATCGCTTGAACCCTGGAGGCAGAGGCTGCAGCGAGCCGAGATTACACCACTGCACTCCAGCCCAGGTAACAGTGCAAGACTCTGTCTCAAAAANATGGGCCTAGTCCAGAAGACTCTGTCTATATGTCCCAGGGGGAGGTCACCAAGAAGTCCTTATTGAGGGCAGATATCTGGATTGACCACATTCAGTAACTGGGAGGGAGCTGAGAACTGGAAATTCAGTTAGTGATGTCTATGTTCTGCTTCTGGTACAAGACAATTAATCTGATACTCAAAATAGATGCCCAGGCAACAAAAGTATTCACTGTAAATCCAGAGCCCAGCAGAAAACCACAGCCAACCTGCAGATTTAAGAAAAAGAATTAAGAGTTTGTTATTCAGCCAGGTGTTGTGGCTCACGCCTGTACTTCCAGCACTTTGGAAGACTGAGGTGGGCAGATCACAAGGACAGGAATTAGAAACCCGTCTGGCCAACATGGTGAAACCCTGTCTTTACTAAAAATACAAAAATTAACTGGGTGTGCTGGTGGTCGCCTGTAATCCCAGCTACTTGAGAGGCTGAGGCAGGAGAATCGCTTGAACCCTGGAGGCAGAGGCTGCAGCGAGCCGAGATTACACCACTGCACTCCAGCCCAGGTAACAGTGCAAGACTCTGTCTCAAAAAAAAAAAAAAAAAAAAAAAAAAAAAAAAAAAAAAAAAATTGTTATTGTAAGTCACTAACATTTTATTATTTTTATTTTATGTATATTACAAAATGTTGGCTGATATAGGGGCCAATAAACACTACATTTTTCTTTCTCAAATTTCAGAGGTTTTCTCAAGGCCGACCCAGCAGGAGGATCCTTTACTTACTTGAACAAACCGTTAAGAGTCCAGTTATATTTTTTCTATTATGGAACAGGGTAAACATGTGAATCGAACTTTGTTTTTTAAAAGCTCTGAAACAAGAGACTTATAACAAGATTACTAATGAAAAGGTAGCATTTGCTGTAACTTGACTGCATAAAGTAAGGCCTGATGAAAACGAAATATTAATATGCAGGTTATGTTAGATGCTGCTTCAGAATTTCAGAAAAATGAACAGTAATCAAATGAGGGTGTCACATAATACACAGCAAGCAGAGAGCCAATTATGTAAATGAACACCCAAGGTTAGCATGATACAATGCTTTTTAATTTGACAAATATGAAAATCAACTTGTTCTTAATGTAATAGATGGCTGTGACAAAAGTTAAAGAGCACCCAGTGTTTTTGTAATCCCCTGTCAAATTAAAAATGCTATTGTGAGTGAGCTGCTTTCATCAGTACAATAGTTGAAAGGCTCGAAATGTACAACATTTCCTGGGTTTCAGAAACATTGGACTAAAACGTTTCTGAGATAAAAGTCATGATGACCAGTTTACATATACTTCCAACAACTGGAAATACATAATGGTAAACTCCTGTTGCCTCAATACATTTCCAAAATATGAAGAGCTTCTCCCGTTTAGCTGATTTTACTTGAATAAACTGCAGATACATTTTATAATTATGTGAATTTTATTCATGACTCTATAAAATTATTTGGCAGAATCTATCTTCCTTTTAATTTTCTTGCTTACTAGTCTACTTTTCCAGCTAGTCTACTTTCTTTTTTTTAAATTATTGCTAATAATATAAATAGAGAATATGGATTGGATTTAATTTTCTGTATAAACTAAATACATATGTATACTTACATTTATTAATGTGTGTGTGAAAACGTATAATCACATAAGAAAAAACTATATAGCCATATGATTTTCAATACCAAAAGAATACCATATTTACAAAATCACTGGGGTTTTTAATATTATTTGATTTTTTTATTTTAAATTTGAAAAAATGTGCCTCATTTGGGGAAGGTAACATTTTAATTTTTAGTGTTTAGTGATTTATATCTGAAATTTATTTCCTTGTGTAGAACTATAAATATATGATTCTCCTAAGTTTGATTATCTTTTAAGAAAAAATAACAAAATTGTTGTCACCTTGACAGTGTTCTCGCTAACAGGTGTCAAATTGTTTTTATGTTGGCCTGCAATTTTCACCAGAAGAAAATTTACTTAGATACTTAGACTTTTATCTCTAGAAATCACTCTATAATTAAACAAAAGGATATGACTTTTGCTTTAAATTAAATGTACTCATTTCATATCTTTGAACCTGATGATAAAAATAGATAGTGGATATTTCAGAAATATATTCTTAATAATTAAAAAGATGAGCTATTAATTATTCATTAGTTTCTGTACTAGGGTTTTATGAGACTGGAGATGATAAAATCTGTATAAACTATTTAAGTAAAGGATTGTAAAATTTCAAATACAAAATTCTGTATAGAGCATAGAAATGGTTCATGCAATGAAGAATCCTGAAGTCTACAATTTATTTCTAAGAAATCCATTCTTGTTTATATATAATAATTGACAAAGCTCTTGTTCATATTAATAAATACTCTCTTTTCAAAGAAAGAACAGCATTTTGAAATAACAATGTGTAAGAGATTCACAGAACAAGGTTAAATATAAGAAAGAATACATATGCAGAAAAAATATATTAGTTCACCATTTAAAAAATATAATGCTAAACTCCAATAAATTTTGATTATAAAAATGTTTTCAATATAAGCATTTATGACACTCAAGAAGTTAGGCAAAATAGATTAAAGTACATCATATGATTTTGCCATTTTTGCTATTTGCATTGTATTACATATAGAATAAAAATATTCATTACATTGTAGATGAAAATCTGTTAAAATACCATACCCGGTTTCTTCCAAACTCTGAAGACATTAATGGAAAATAAATCTCAATTAATGATGCTCAAGAGATGTATTAGTAACAGGAACACATAGGATATCCCACCTACACACTTCCATTTGAAAATAACAAATTAAAATATGTAAATGAAATACACAGGTTTTATTTGATGATCATAATAAAATAATATTAAAGCCTGTATGAGAACTTCAGATATTTAGAATAAACAGTTTCTCATTGTAATATTAGGTAATAATAATATGTTTTTTAGCAAAAATAATGTAAGTTTTAACTTCAGCTATTCTATGTAGAATAACTAAAATTTAGAAAGAGTAATTATTTTGATCACAGTTTTGTAATCACAATGTTCATTACTTAAATGCAATAAAACAACAACTGGCTAATAAAATGCTCAAATTACCTCTACAATTTTGTGCAGTGATTGCAAAGAGTATGCTACAAAAGCTATATAAGCTCTAATGTCAAATATGATAGCTAGTAGACACACATGATAGCCATTAGACACAAATAACTATTTCAGTTTCAACATCAATTAATTAAATCAAATTAAGTTAAGCATTTATTTCTGGTGTCAAACTAGCCACATTACAACAGCCACATGTAGCTGATGACTACCATATTTGGTAGCATATGGACAGCTTTCATCACCATATAGATTTTTTTAATCATATAGTATTACAATAAAGTCTGTGGGAAATTGCTCCACAAGTCAATCATTTATTGATCTACCACTAATGAATTGAAAATCTCCCAGGCACCACCACAACATTGGTTTATCTGTTTTTTCTCAGTTCTATCTTTACTTGCTATATACTAGTGATTTTTGTTTCTTTAGTTTTCAAAGTTTTGCTATTTTAAAAAGTGTGGAAATCAATGAACGTATAAATTAACAGATTTAGATATTTTAGGAAATAAAATGTTCCTTTTACTTAAATATTTTATTACAAAATTGTTAACATGCATAGACATTGAAAGGATAGTATATAAATCCTGCCAATGTTTGAACACTACTTTCTTAGTAATTGATAGAATGATAAACAGAAAATCACTAAGGATGTTAAATATTTGGGCAATATGCTTAATAAAATTTAATATTTGATATTTAATAAATAAACACACCCAACAACTCAAGAATATGTTATTTTGAGTGCAGCAAGAACGTTTACCCAGTTAAAGGTTGAAGTGAAAACACAAATTCTTGTCCAATAAAGATGATAAATGTCAAGAATTAAAAATATACTAAATGAGTTTTCTCACTAAAATTGCATTAAATTAGAAATCAAAAAGTATACACCTACAAAATCACCAAATGTTTGAAAATTAAGTATAACATTTCTAAATAACTCATGTCAAAAATAAATTAAAATAAAAAATTGTAGAATATTTCAAACAATATTAATAAAGCTGCAACATATCAAAATATGTGAGATGAAAATAATGCAGTGTTTTGATGAATATGTATGGCCTTAAATACCTATATTAGAAATACAAACTGTATGAAATTATTTAGAAAGTAAAAGAAAGTAAGCAATAAAAACAAAATAGCAATCATATATAGATGAACATTTCAGAATGTTAAAAAAGCCAAAATTTTGTTCTTCAAAAATATTAATACAATTGATAAATCAATCCAAAGCAATATCAATTAGGAAAATAAAAGAGAAAAAGGAAATCAACAATACTATAGTTCTTAACAACATGAACTATATGTAAAAAATGACAACTTAGATTAAATGAAAAAAAATCTAAAATAACTTGTCTTACCAATACAGAAGAAAGATGGAAAATATAAATAACATTCTTTAGAATAAAAAAAAAAGTCTACTAAAAAAATTCCCACAAATAAATCTTCAGGCACAGATGATGTTCCTGGAAGAATTCTATCAAACTTTTCATTCATAAATAACATCACTTTAATATACATACATACTTTCAGAAAATAGAAGAGAATGCGAGCCTCAACAACTTAGTATAGGAAGGCAGAATTACCCAAATACAAAAATACGATATTGACATTACAAGATAAGAAGAACACACCACACAAATATCCTTCAGGAACATCAACCCAAAAAGGCATAACAAACATTGGTAAATCAAATCCAGCAATATATAAAAAGTTGTATAATATCTATGACCAAGTGGAATTTGTCTGAATCGCCATATAATAAGTAAATCAATTTAATAAGTACAAAAACATCTTTTCAGAAGGGAAGCCCAGACCTAGATATTTTGGAAACATGAATTCAGTTTTTATTCTTCAGCCCATAAGATGTGAAGGTGAAGGCCTGTTGACTTCAGCAGTGAAGTTTCATCATCTCAGTTTTCTGATTCCTACATCACAGCTTTCTGTCATCAGGAAGAGGAGAACAAGAAGTCAAGTATTCTTGAACTCATTGTTTCATTAGTGTCTTCAGAGGTAGTGGCTTCCCTGGTAGGACTGTTCTATATTGTTCTTATAGTCATTCTATTAGGCTTAGTGAGAACCCACTCATCAGCCTTTCCAACAGAATTGTAAGCATTTAGTTATCTGTAGCAATTTCTTAAATTACATAGAGTGATTTCTGTTTCCTGAGGGAAACTCTGTCTGACAGACTCATACTATTAATATTTGAATGTCAAATACTACGTACTTGCTTAAAAGTAACACCAACCATTTAATATAAACTTTGAACACTTAAATCGGAATTTTGTTTTACTAAGTTTCTAATTATTTTCTGTATATCTGACACGTTGTAGAGCTTATACTCCATAATTATATGAAGCATTTTGTGGGAATTTATAGAAATGTTAAAATTTTGTAGGAATTTAGTTATTTCTCTTTTCAATATAACCAGATTTAATATTTTCAAGACATTCAACAATATTGCCACCATATTTTTGGGGGGTATTTATATTCATAGATTAACAGATTTTCACATTTGCTCAGTCTTCCTCATTCTCAATCTAATGCATGGGTTTATTTTTTTTTTAAATCAAGAAAAAATAAAAATCAAAGACATAACGGGGCTGAGGTAAGAAAGGTAGTTCAGTGAATATATAATTATAAATAATTATAATTTCTTTACTTCGCATTTGAGTTTTGCGACTGCTCATTGTAGTCATTTTTAAGTCACTGGCATGCCTTAGCCACATTAAATGAGTGTGATTGTCTGTTTTTTAAACACTGTTCTTGCTTAATTGCTTAATTGGGTTTGGGTTTTATCCTTTTGTTTCTGGTATAGTGTCAATTTTATTCAGATTACTTTAGATATCTGTGGTCAACCCCAAGACCTCACATATGAAGTGTAAAGGGAAATTTTCTGCTTTAATAAAATTGAAATTTATAAAATGCATTTGATGTAGGGTTGTGATTTGACCTTGTCAGTCTTGGTTTACATTTATGAACCTAGCATGTTTATTCAGGGTGATTTATTATATTCTCAAGATTGTCTCGGCTTCGTATGATATTTATGGTCTACCTACTTATACCATTTATATGATATAGACACCTCCTACTCTTTCAAACTCTACTTTTATAGGCATTTGTTTATATACAATGCACAATTTGCCCAGACTGCTCAGTTGTTATGTTCGCTAAAACATCAGGATCATCTGTGTCAATGCATTTTAAATATGCCACATCCTATGCCTCATTAAATACACCTAATATCTTGTCTTACTAATGCGATTCATTCTTTAGATCTTAGCTTATATGAAATTTCTACAGAAAGGACTTTTTGAACAACCATTAATAATTTGATTACTCTTTTTTCTCTTTTATAACAATCTGTCCATTTTTCACATCCTCAAATATCATATTTAATATTTATATATCTTCTCTAATACTCTGTAAACTTCAGGTTGGCAAAAGAAAATGATTTGCTTTAACGAGACCCCCAGAGCAAATGCCAGAGAAAAGGCAAGTAGGCAAGGCAAAAAACACTTTATTTACAAGCCAATGTGAGGGAGGGGCGAGGTTCACCGGTCTCCGGCGGTGGTGGCCGACGAAGTCGCTCTGGCGTTCTCGGACGAGGTTCCCGGGTCCCGCGTACGAGGAGGGGCTGAGGAAGTTAGCTCCGGCGTTCTCAGAAGAGGTTCCTGGGTCCTGCGCACGAGGAAGGGCCGAGGAAGCTCGCACCGCGGGCCCGCCCGGGAGCGGCTTTTATGTCCTGAGCCCGGGAGTGGGAGGGCAGTGGGTGGGACATAGGCGGGTCGGGGGCGGGGAGGTAGGCGTGGCTAGGCGGGTTCCGGTTTTTCTCCGTCGGAGGTCGGGTTGCGCCTGCGCAGTCGACCCGTGTCTTTCCCTGGCGCAGGAAAGTTGATGGTGAAGAACCCGGAACTGCGCCATCTTGCCTCGGTTTGTCCAAACAGAAAACATAAATGCTTTGTGGACCACTGTGTACACAGTGCCCAGAAGACTTCCTGGAATACACAGGTGGTGTTCAGTATTTAAAAGAATATAAGATTACTCTAATGCAAAAATGATCACCCAGGTAATTTGCTTCTCGGGGTGATTTCACTGTAAAACTTATGCATTAAAATACACTCATAAAATCTGATTTTATTAGCAAAGTATTGAAACTGACCTCATAGAAATGTTGTGAATGTTGATAATTCCTTAAGAAATGTCATTCTTGGGATTTATATATTTTTATGGCTTCATGGATGAGGGTAACTGGAGGGAAGAAGATAAAGACTAAATTATTCATTTATGGTAACTGCGAAAACATATTTGTAATTAATTATTGCCTAGATTTTGATTTAGTGAAAGCACTACTACACTATTTTCCATCAGGAATAATGACATTGTTTTATATATGTCAATAAAATTGTGGGACTATAAAGAATAAGAGGAATCATTCAAATAGTTGTACATTTTTGTATTAGTAAGGTTAATCATTTTCCACTGACATTGTCATTCTTAAATACCTGTATAATTTATTGTAAGAGCAACTTTTAAGAAAATAATATGATTTACTACTTTGTAGTTATATTTTTGTACAACAAATTCAAAAGAAGTTATTAATAAGAATGCTCATTGAACAAGGGATCAATTCTAGACAACGTTATTAAGGAAGCAGATGACTTTTATGCTTGTATCTGTGTTCTTTTCTTCATTCTTTGTGCACATACACAATTTAATTATTATTTAATTAAGATATCTTGATGCATACTATTTGTCAACACAATTACAGGTTCTGGGGATAGAGCACTGAATATGTAAGCATAAATCTTGTTCTCATGGTGCTCACATTCTCACATTCTAGTAAACATAGACAAGAGACAAGTGAGTAAAATTTAGAACATGTCAGACAGTGGCAAGTGCCATGGAAAAGAACTAGCTGAGAAAGGTCATAAATTATGCGGCTGGTTACAAAACAGGATGTGCTTTTCTATAGTGTGTCAAGGAATGGTATCACAAAATACAAAACCAAGTGAAGACTGAAGGAAGTGAAGCCATGTAGATGTATAAAGAAAGTGTGTTCCAGACCAAGTTAGTGTCTAGTACAGTACACTATATAGAATATGCCTGCTTCATTCAGTAAACACAGAGTTCTCTGTACCTGGAATTGAGGGAATCACAGAGAGAGTATTGGGAAATGATGTCAGGAATGTTAATGAGGGTCAAATTATACAGGGCCTTATAGATGTATTGTTATTACTCTCAGTAAAATGAAAAGCCAAAGCAAAGCATTAATGAACAAATTACATTATATAACTCTTCTAAAAATACCTTTCTGGCTACCTTTTAAAAATATTTAGACCATAGATGTGCATGAATCAAAGCAATACAAATTAGGAAAATATTGCAATTACCCTGATAGGGAATTATGTTGACTGGGAAAGAACAGAAATAACAGAAATATTTAGAAGTAACTGTATCTTAGATTTTTTTTTTGAAAGTATATTCAAGAGGTATTGTTGTGGGAATAAAGGTGTAGTCTAAAGGAAAATTAAGGAATAACCAAAATTTATTTCCCTGGAAGAGAGGAATCACTAAACTACAGTTTTTAAAAAAGAGAACTCTGAGATAAATATATTATGGATATGGGAATCCATAATTTAACATAGATATATTAAATGTAAAGTGCTTAGTAGAAGGCCAAGTGGTATTTTCAGTTCACATTTGGGTATATCAAACCTGAATGTCAGACAAGACTTCTGGGCTGGAACTGTAAATTCACTTGCCAAATATTTAAACTGTAAATTTGGATGAGATCACCAGCAGAGTCAATGTAAATAGAGATGAGTACAAGCCAAGGCCTTGAATGTTGGGTTCTCCACTATTAGGTGTTCGAAAACATAAGGTGAATCGAGCACAAGAGTGGAATGTCCAGTGAGGTAGATGGGAAGCAGTGAAGTGGAGCACCCTGGAAGTCAAGACAGAAAATGTTATGTGTATGTGAAAGATGTTCTGTTTTAAATAATGCTAATCGTTAAATTGAGATGAATGCAATGACAGCTAAAAGTCGATTATTGGATTGAGCACCGTTGAGATCATTGTGACCTTTAGAGATGTAATCTCAGTGGTTACTGGGAACGCTGAATGAGAGACGTTTCACAAATGAAATTCATCAGAGAAATTGGCCATGTCAAGTATAGATGACCCTTTAGTGACTCATAAAGCTGTTATCAGTTCTTTGGTTATTACACTGAAGTAGCCATCCACATACACGTTTTCACTTGTTTAGGACTTTAGTCTTTCTATGGTCATGACCTCTGTAAGGACTGGTTTTTTGTTTTGTTTTGTTTGCTGGAAAATATGCTCAACAAATGATTTCTAATAATTTAATAGCTGCTAAGGGTTAACTCCTTTTAAATTTTTTCAAAAATTCTCTATAAATTTTAAGGGAAATACTTGAATATAACTGTGACAACAACAGATTCATATTTTCATCACTTTTCAAATATTTAGCAAAATGATGAGGGGACAACTTGAGGAGCTCTGCATGCTGATGCATTTGTTACAGACTTTCATATACATACTGAGTTTAAACTGCTGAAAAACACATACAGGTACATACAACATATGTATACACAAACACATGCTGCGCTTAGTGCAAAGATTACTCAATTTAAAGGCAGAGAATCTGAAAGTAAGTGACTGTGTACCACCCTCTAGATATGTCTCCTTAGAGATATCTCATAATACATTTTCTCATACCAATAATAAAGAAAATATCATTAACTACCAAAAAGTTTATAGTGGGCATCAAATAAGCGAACATGAGTGAAAACCTTTGTTAAACACCTAAAACGTATAATTCATAAATAATTATGCATATTCATAATATTTTTTGCAAATATGTTAATGTATATGTTTATCTAATCAGGTATTACCAAATAGTCCATTATTATAAAATTGGAG
Organism: Rhinopithecus bieti; assembly: GCF_001698545.2. Lineage (NCBI taxonomy): Eukaryota > Metazoa > Chordata > Mammalia > Primates > Cercopithecidae > Rhinopithecus > Rhinopithecus bieti. The sequence goes on along the minus strand of NW_016823355.1, from coordinate 14,386 downwards.
AAAAAGGATTAAATTTTTCTTACCTTGCTCAGCATCACAATGTTCACAACCACGTGGTATCTTTTACAGACTTTGCAAAATTCGTATTTTCCTTTTTAGAATATATTTTAATGGATAATATGCTTGTAAATATTTTCTATATTAAGAAATAATTTACATAAAAGTGCATACTATTTATACTTGGTCCAATGATAGTTGCTGAGAGCTGCAGGGGGAGATGGAGCTCAATGGCATAATGAGTACAGGGCTTCCTTTTAGGATAATCAAAATATTTTAGAACTAGATAGAGATAGGAGTTTCATCATGTTTTGGATGTATTAAATCCTACCAAATTGTTTATGTTAAAATGGTTAATTTTATGTGATGTAAATTTTACATCAATTTTACAAGAATTATGCTTGTCAAATTGCTGACAATTGCTGAATTGGGTGATGCTAGCTGAGTTCACCGTATTTTTCTCTCTTGTAAGGGTGCTTATAAAATCAAAAAGTCGTCACACTTGCTCTAAAATAACTTTAACAACTAAACTTAATCCTATCAACCTCTTTTGCCAAACCCAAACCCATATTACTATCCAAACCACTGAGAATGATAAACTACAAGAATAATTCCTTTCTTTTCTAAGAATTCTTTTTTATTGCTTACTCTCAATTTGGTCTTGAAATTTTGTTGACCTTTCTTCCTAAAATTATTCTTTTCTTTCCCCAGGTAGAACTTTTGTTTGGAATTATTTTGTGTCACATCATTCTGAGTAAAAGCATAAAAGTGTTCTCATTGATTTTCCACTCACTTTTATTAAGTTTGACCAAAAAACATACAATAAAAAAGTTAAAAGACAATAAATTTTTCTTAACATAGTCAAGTGAATTTAATACCTATTTAAATAATGACTATTTTCCCAATTTAAGTGATAGTCATCATCCATTATATTAAGACATGTGGAACTGTTAAGCATGCTATTATCCCTGAAAAAAATTCTACTTGCTTATGAGCTATCAACATTTCTAAACCTCATAATACATTCTATTTACTAGTAAACTATTCTCTTCCTACTATAGACAATTATATATCTTTTAAAAATCACACTGGAAAATGTAAGTTTTAACTATTAATGAGTTCAGGGTAAAACCATGTATGGGAATTGACAGTTTGCTTGAACTTAAAATGGACTGATAAATCTGTTTTATTTTTTCATAAATATTCTAAAATGATTAAAATGGTAAGTTCATAATACATACCGCACAACCTTTCCATTGCCAGTGTACACTTAGGATAATTTAATTTACACAGTTTGCAATCACCATTGCCATCTAGTTTAAGAATATATTTTCATTACTACAAGATACTTTCTCATATTGGGTTAACTAAATTATTAAGTGTTAGCTTTTACCTTTCCTTTTACAATTATATGTCAAAAGACAATATTTTGCATAATTTCAAAGCTTTGAAACTTGTTCAGAATTGTTTATGAGCCAGTCTATGATCAATTTGAAAAACTTTGTAACATTGTGAAATTTCCTGATACGTGTTTAATGGCACAGCTATATAATCACTTTTGGTAAATGGCCTATGTTCACTTGAAATGAATGTAGATATCCTTGTAGTTATTCAATTGCACATGTTAAGTAGATAGACATTTACTGCTAATTTTATTGGCTTATTTCTCATCTTATTTCTATGAAGTTTTTGTTTTGTATATTTGAAGCTATTTCATTGAGTGGATACTGATTTTGGAAGACTGATGCTTTTACCATAAAATATTTGTATTTTATATTAGACATCTTGCCTTAAAGACAATTTTTTCAGATATTAATTTGGCTATATCATCAGTTTTGTTTAAATCTTTTACTTTAAACCTCTTGTGACATTATACTTAAAGCATGTGTATGTCAAATGGTATTATTTGTTGTTTTTCAAATCTAGTCTGATAATCTTAGCCTTTTAGTTGGAGTAATAGCCTCTCATTCATTTTAATTTTAGACTAATTTTTGTTTATATCTACAATCTTACTTATTTAGTGTAGTATGTCTGTTTTGTGTCCTTTTTATCTTTTTGTTTCAGTTTTAATTGATTATTCTAATTTCCCCTCTATCAGTATATTATTTATATAGTCTTTTATCATTCTGTTAGTAATTACCATAGAAGTATCTAAATTTATGATTGATTTCTTACAATGTAATTTAAATTATATCCTTTACGACTTTTGGGATAGCTTAAGACAATTTGACTACTTTTGTCTTTCACCTTTAACATTGCTGATATCATATTAGCACTACATACATTTTAAATTTCATACATTATCATTTTTATCTTGTAGTAAATATGTAGTCTACATTTATTTGCATTTATCCCTATATCTGAATATTCTATTGCTCTTCCTTTTTCATGTCATTCCATCTTTCCATCTGTGATTATGTTCTATCTTAATAACTTTTAAATTTATTTCTCTTAAAAGTCTGATAGAAATGAACATTTAAACTTTTGTCAGATAAAATGCTTATGAACTCTTCATTTTGAATGGCATATTAACAGAATGTAAAAGTTGAGTTTGGAAGTTATTTTCTTTCAGCACTCTAAAAATTCTATCCCACCTGTTCTAGTTTATGTTGAAAACTCAGTTGTCAGTCATGTCACAGCTACTATGACAGTAACGTGTGTTTTTTTTTTTTTTCTAGGCAGTTTTAAGATTATTTGTTTTATTTATAGTTGTCCTACTATGATATGCCTCGATACTTTTGTAACTATGTCGTTTATGGCTAGTAGATAATCTTGATTCTATGGGTCGATCTCAGTATCATCCATTCTTTTCTATTAGCAGCAGTGGTCTTGAATTCAGCTTGACTATACAATTTGTAAAAACAGTAGCTCCACCTGAAACCACATGAAGGGCCGGGCACGGTGGCTCACGCCTGTAAACCCAGCACTTTGGGAGGCCGAGGCGAGCAGATCACGAGGTCAGCTCAAGACCACCCTGGCTAATATGGTGAAACTCCGTCTCCACTAAAAATACAAAAAATTAGCCAGCCATGGAGGCGGGTGCCTGTAGTCCCTGTAACTGGGGAGGCTGAGGCAGGAGAATGGCGTGAACCAGGGAGGCCTAGCTTGCAGTGAGCCGAGATAGCGCCACTGCACTCCAGCCTGGGCTACAGAGCGACACTCCGTCAAAAAAAAAAAAAAAAAAAAAAGTTACTGAGTTTACTGAGTTTGAAGACAGGAAACAGCAAAGAATAGCATAGCAATGATCTCCTGATTCTCATGCATAGCATCTGATATCCCAGTCATTCTGTATCACATGTGTGTGTTCACTATGTGCAACCTCAGTTCCAGAAAATTATCAATTATGGGATTGCTTTGGCTTAATTACGTTTCCAACTCAGGAAAATAATTACTCAGGACAATGAGAGTAGCTTCCATTCTTCAGGTAAGCTGCATCTCATCAGTCCCCGTTATTTATTACTCAGTCTCAACAAGCAATTACAGGTGCTTGGTTTCACACTCTTTGTTCAGATTCTCATTTGTCTTAAGTAAAACATGTTTAGTCAATCTTGAGTAACTCTATAAGTAAAAGTTATATGAAGTATCCAAAAAATGCAAAAATCTTTAGGTATCTCTAAGGTTATAATAAAAAAAAAAATTTTAACCCTTTTCTTTGGATTTACCTCCAACTTAATCTCTGGAATGCTTGCTACACTTTACACGACATTTTAAAAAATAATACTTAGGTGAAACATCTTCAATGTTTGATATGTTAAGACTATTAGGAATTCCCTCCTTGAACACATTAAACATAACCATAACCCCATGGTTATGAATGCTTACTCATAGTCCTTTACTACCTGGTCTATTTGTCACACAATTTTACCTACTATTACTTGAAAATTTCTACAGATGTTAATAGAAACATTTAACTGTGTGTGTAACTTTCTCAAAGCTAAATTTCCTTCTTTCTATTAGTCTTCATGTATATTATATTAGTTTGAAGTTTAAATGAGCTATTCAAAATATTTTCCTCTTAGGGATTGTTTTCTGTAGACTTTAATTTTATTTAACTATACATATAAACCAGAATAGTTTGTATTATACACATAGCTTTTGAAAAGTATTCATGTAGAGATTAACACAACAACTATTAGTTAATACTAATGTAATTGTTTTATACCTTATTTGGGAAAAAAAGCCACAAATATTCCTTTTCAAATTACTTAAAAGTAATGTAATTGTTTATGTGTTCTTGCAGAGAAAGTGCTCTTTTGTCATATATTCTACATTTTATAACTTAGAATCCTTAGAGATCACTACTCAGCAAAATCTATGGTCCATCCTATATTGGGGCATAACTTTATGACTTGGGGCAAGTCACAAAGAACACTTGTTCTTTGGCACAGGTTTCCAGGTATCACTAGGGAAAACCATTCGTTCATCTTGCATTCATTCAACATGGTGTTTATCATTCATCTGACTCTTCCAACCAATTGTACCAGAGGAAATACTGGTTTCTTTTCCTTCGCTGGCACAGTGACTAAGAGGAAGCAGAGGTAAGCCCCACAATTGGCAGTGATGAGTTTGCATTATATAAACAGGCCATAGGAGTCTCAAAAATGGACCTTGCTGTCCTGAGCCTTCAGCATTCCCAGTCACGTCCTTTAAACACACCAGAGAACACTGGAATTAATATGTTAAAAATCCTTCTTTAATGAAGGTTTACACTCTCCCCAAGATTTCTACTGAGTTTAATACAATATTAGTGTTGAAATATTTGAGCAAAACATCTCCCTCTGCCAGAAAAACAAATACTGCCCAGACCTGATTTGATTGTATCTGGCATGGTGATGGCAAATGTTTGTGATCTAGAAGAGAGGGAGAATTTTGTGATCTCATGATTTACTCAACACATGCCCCAATTCCCACTGATTCATATAAAACTTTTCCCAAAATATTCCTCATTCACTACTTCTCACATTCAAATGAAGGACATATTCACCCAGTTGAGGCAGCTGGTCCTTAATTTCCTTATCATACCCTATTCTAGTTTCTTTGGCTGGGTAGCAAATTACTTCAAAACTTACTTCACAATTGTGAGCAAATGAACTCATCATCAAACAGTTATTATGATACTGGATTACACAGGTTAAGAATTCAAATAGGTCATAACAAGGATGGTTTTTCTCTGCTCCATGATATCTGCGGCCTAAGAGGGATGACTCCAAGCCTGGAAGCTAAAATTATTTGGTTCTCATTTCTTCAAAAGAATGCTGGCTTGCAGTGGGAATGAAGGACCTCATTTACTTTCTACATGAGCCCCTACCTGTGAACTCAACATGCCCCCTTCCTAACAGGATGATGCTTGGATTCCAAGGATGACTGTTCCTAGGGTAAACAAGGAAGAAGCAATATCATTTGAAGGCATCTTTAAAAGCCATATATATCCCTTTTGCCATATTCTAGGGGACTAAGCAATTACAAATTATCTCACATTCAATCCAAGATGAATCTATGCGTCACTTTTCAGTGGGAGGAGTGTCCACAACAGTACAAACAGGACATGCAAGAGAAGAGACTGAGAGAGGAAAATCAATTGTGGAAATCAGTGAAAAGTCCAAAATACAGTTAACTGGAATCCAAGAATGTAAAGTGATAGATAATAAAGAAAAATATTATTGGAAAAGATAACAGATACAAATTTTCAAAAACTGATGAATGTCATTAGAAGAAAATGTTAATTACTAGCTGTGTCGTCTTTTCCTCTAGCATCAGACACACCAGAGAATTTGATCTTTCATTAAATCCACCTTAAGACATTAACTCAAGGAACAATTATTAACCTATATATGGATCAATCATAAATGAGAATTCAGCCTAGGTTATATACTGAACAAAACCTTTGTATCTCATTATCAACATTGTTTAACAAGTAATGAGTAAGTGGATTTCATGAGATGTAACTGAAATAGAAAATGGGGTTAGTTATGAATCCTTTGAGAATTTTGTAATTATCCAGTCCCATAGCCTTGAGGGAATAATGTGATCAGCTAAGGGTATTCTTTAAAGACTATTCTCTATGGCTCTTTTGAAATAACCTGCTTTCTCAAACAGTTATGCTCACCTCTCATGATTACACACATCATGAGTGGAATCAAGTCATATCCTTGACTTTAGGATATCTGAACCTTTGGAAATGGTAACTAGAAGTCTTAAAACATTAGCTACGTGTTGATTCTCTCACCTTCGGAAAAAAGGGAATGCCCTCTTTCATAAGTTAAATCAATTTGATATGAAATGAAACCTGTTTTGTGTTTTTTGTTGTTGTTGTTTTTGTTTTTCCTAATGAAACAGATTGTTAATCCAAACCTATAACCATTGTTGTTTGAAAGCATGAGCTTTGCAGGGTAGTATCAGAAGTGGGGTTGACTGTTAGTCTCCAAAATCTATTAAAGAAATTTTAAGTTAAATATATGTGTGTGTGTGTGTGTGTGTGTGTGTGTGTGTGTGTGTGTGTAGAAAAGACTTAAAAATTTTGGATGATAGCATGGTTGTCCTCCTGTCCTTGGTTTGAAGAACTGAAAGCAGCAGATATTCAGTGGTGAATCTTATCAGTGGAATATAAATTAAATATCTTTATCTAAAAAAATTGATAAAACAGATTGCAAAAAGGTGGTGTAAAAATTAGGTAATATCTATGAAATACCATTTTTCTGAGTGTTGCCAGCCCTTAGCAATAATATATCCATTGATATGAGAAGGCAAAGTAAACAAAATTGAGCAAAGAAAAGTTTAAGGCATATTTGAAACTATGGCAGGAAAATAATGCCTCCCCAAAATTGCCGCATCCTAATTGCCTATATCTATGTATATGTTAATTTAAAAAGCAAAAGAAACTTTGAAGACATAATTACCATAAGGATATCGAGTTGGAGAAATTTTCCTAAGTTATCTGAGTGGACACAATGAAATCACAAGGGTCCATATAAAACAGAATCAGGAAGGTCAAAGTCAAAGAGGATCCATATAAAAGAAAATTTGAAGTATGGCAACAGAAGAGGAGATCTTTGGAGGAAAGCAGCCAAGAAGCAACGAACGTATGCACTTTTCAGAAAATGGGAAATAAAAAGAAATGTTTTCTTCCTTAGAGTCTTGGGACAGAATATTGGTTTGCTAACACCTTGATTTTAGCCCCATAAGACCATTGGACATCTGAGTTCCAGAACTGTAGTGTGATAACACTGCATTGTTTTAAGCCACTAAATTTGGAATAATTTGTTACAACAGCAACAAAATGTTTAAGTATCAACAATGTAAGTTTGGAATACGCAATGATGAGTAATAAGGCAAGCCAAATTATATACCTCTGATCTAAACAGTGGTAGACGCTATGATACGGATAGAACTCGTTCCCTGTATGGACTTTATTCAACCCTCCTTTTAAGAGAGAAAGAGATTATTTTGGAACCTGGGCCAATTCGCTACCATGATGATATGCTCTTTATTGGTATTAGCAATGTTAGAGTCATTCAAAAGAAGGAGAATTGGCCGGGCGCGGTGGCTCAAGCCTGTAATCCCAGCACTTTGGGAGGCCGAGGTGGGCGGATCACAAGGTCAGGAGGTCGAGACCATCCTGGCTAACACAGTGAAACCCCGTCTCCACTTAAAAAAATACAAAAAATTAGCCGGGCGAGATGGCGGGCACCTGTAGTCCCAGCTACTCCGGAGGCTGAGGCAGGAGAATGGCGTGGACCCGGGAGGCGGAGCTTGCAGTGAGCTGAGATCCGGCCACTGCACTCCAGCCTGGGCGATAGAGCGAGACTCCGTCTCAAAAAAAAAAGAGAATAGCTGACAGAAAATAATGATAATAATGAGAACAAGAAAGAACTTAACTGAGTAGTACCATAATATTTAATAAATAATGGGATAATTTAAATAGATAAAATTAATGTGGTTGCCATAAAAGAAAAAGAAAAAGAGAACAACAACAACAAAAAAACGAGTGGTGCATTGTTGCTATCTGGGTGGAGGAAAACCAATCTCTCCCTTTGGGAGGCAGGCGGATCATCTGCACTCAGGAGTTCCAGACCAGCATGGGCAACATGGGAAAACTCCATCTCTACCCCACCCCCCCAAAAAAAAAGAAAGAACAAGTGTTCAGAGTTCAGAAAATGAAAACCGTAGCTACCTGTATAACAGCATATAGGTAGGTCAGGTAACATGCCAGCTTAAATAACCTGTCAAATATGTTCCCTTTATTCTATCTTGGAAAAATTAAAATCCAATAATACAAACATGGATTGAAAACAATATCAAAAACCAAAACTACGTAAAAAATGAGATTAAACTCAATATTTTAATGTGGTAATAGTAAAGGATGAATGATTTGAGGCTTAGTGTTATCTCACCCAACCTCTATCTAAGACTCTAAGACTGCATGTTATGGTTAAAGTTAAATAGTCTGCTATAGAAAACAATGTATTTTGAGAGGAATAGATTTTAATGCAAAATATACTGGAAGACAAGAGGAAACAGTTAGATGACTTAAACTGAAACATGGAGGCCACATTCATACTATGGCAGCGTCACCAGGGTTACAGCATATCTATAGATTAACCTGTATCATGGTATGGTAGCATTACCTACAATAGCATGCATAATTGGGATGAAGGAGAGTATAAATAGGAATAATTACCATTGATGGCCTATTATAGTTGAATATTGGGCAATTCTGAAATTTGTCATGTTATTATAAATAATAGGAAATTTTTAAATAGGAAAAATTTAGAACTGTCAAAACTACAAATATTGTATTTAATAAAAGAATGGTACAAGTAGGCACACTTACACTCAAAACATCTCCAATTACAAGAATCCTGTGAGATTCTAAGGAAAGTTAGCACAGTAGAGTGACTATGGTTAAAAATAATTTATTTTTTTTATTTATTTATAATAAAAAATATTTTTTTAAAAAA